>NC_090655.1:33989771-34087271 GCF_040937935.1 Hyperolius riggenbachi | reverse complement strand
CCACTGACATGCTATATAGCCTAAACATTATACAGCACATACTGTATATGGCGGGGGTCGAGCAGGCATTCAGGGACACTTATGGGGGCAGATGAAGTGACTCGAGTATAAACAGAGACCCCTTTTTGGACCCAAAATCTCGGCTTATACTCGAGGATATATGGTATATTTTATATTCGATGGCATTAGATGGAACACTGCAGTATAAAGCACCACTGCATACAGTTGGGAGTGTAGTGTTTTTTCTCAAGGCTTCTATTGCCTGTCTACCATTAGTGGTGTGTGACCAGCTAAGGACCATTCTTCTGAGCTTCGGGGGTGGTCTTCTGTGAAGCGTTTTCCACAGAACTTCCATGTGATGAAAGCAAGAAATTATGACTCCAGTCCCTCATCGCACTCCTCAACCTCAAACTAAGCAGTGATATCACCTATGCAGTATGAAGTTACTGGTCCAGTATGCAGAGGTCACAGCTCATAGATATGCCAGCAATGCTAACAACTCATGACTGCTGGGCAAAAATAGATTCAGACAGTCAGGCAAACTCTTCTGATTCTTAGTGCTACCAACTGATGACAGACCTATAAATACCAGTGTGAACAAATGGCCTTTGTTCATTAATTAGCACATCACAGTGCAGGAGAGCTTTGCTTTTTAATTACCGACTTGAAACAAGTTTCCGTGGAAGAGGAAACGTGTAAATCTGAAATCTGTGTCTATTGCTGTTGTGGTTAATCGTGTAGCCAGAGTAAGTGTGAGTATCCGAAGGATGGCTAAGTGGGCCACAGTTCCTCAGCTGGTACAAGCTGGACTCTTTGGTTTTGGCACCTCCTAGTGGATAACACACAGAAATATCATATCAGGCAGTGTCTATGTACAGATCACACTAGTTATCCTATGCATCCACTCCATGCACAACAAGCGACCATCACTGGATTCTGTCACCAGTTATCACTTATTCACTTGTACCTGATGATTACACGCGTATTCAAGTTTGATGGATCCTTCTGGATCGCCCACTGCATTTTATACATCTCCATGATGGAGTTACTAAGGATCTTGATGATATGGATGTACTTGGCCTTTGAAGAAGCAACTTTGTAAACAGTTGTGAAACGCGCATCAGGTAGCAAATGAACGTTATGTGAGCCATGACCATCTTTGGTTTTCACTTCAGAATCCCTTAGTCAGTGTTTTATCTGAATATGTATGAAAAGTGACATTTTAATATTTATTATGCATCTCCATTGACACCCCCATTTCTTTATAGTTCTGTGTGTACCCTTTCACTGCCAAGCTCTTGATGCCAAATGAAACCTCTGGTGACCAAGACAGTTTTTTTTTTTTTTTTTCACATGTGCCAAGAAAACACACATTACAGACAGAATGTTCATTACAGATCATGTAACCCACAGGTTTGTAAGGAAATACAGAAAGGGACACAGAGATCCCAATATAGTGTAATAAGTACTGGTAAAGGGAATTCTGAATAGTAAGTAGAATTATACTCACAAACCGGGGTTACCTACCAGGCAACCACTGTACATGCAGGTGGGGAGTATTAGACCTGCCACACTCAGGATTAAGAAGTCACTCTCTGTAGATCAAGGAAAGAAGGAGGTATATCACCCCTCCACCCTGGGTGGACTCGATTGTGAAATAAAGCAAACTGAGGCGCCAAAAGCATAAAAATACATTAAAATTCTTAAAATTACTATGGAGGCAGAGGTGGACTTACTTCCCCGAAGTAGACACAAGAACAGACGTGAATTTTACTGCCATATACTCCTCGTTTATTGCCTGATGAAGCCGGGTTAAACCTGCGAAACGCGTTTCAACTTTGTATTGGAGTATGTCAATAAATTCACGTCTGTTTTGAAATTGACAGTTCTTCTCTGCTTCGAAGGAGAGGTAAGTCCACCACTTCCTCCATAGTAATTTTAAGAATTTTAGTATATTTTTATCCTTTTGTCGCCTCGGTTTGCTTTATTTCTAAACCGCAGGTGTCAAACACAAGGCCCACAGGCCAAATGCAGCCCTCCTTGCCATTGTATGTGGCCCCCGATAGCTTCCAATATCCATCATTGTAAACAACAAAAGAAAGACAGCACACTGCCTTCCATTGTTTATGATTCAAGGAGGAACAGGCCATGTTCGCTATAGTTGTGCCACTTAGTTTTAGACTGTTAAATGTTAAATCTTGAATAAACAATTTGGCCCGCGACTTAGACAATGCTTTAGGTTTTGGCCCCTTGCATGATTTAATTTGACACCCCTACTCTAAACTATGTATTTTAAGTAAGCAGAGCGCATATAAAATGTTTGTATGCAGTAGTATTGGTACATCATACAATGGTTGCGTAAATATTTTCAAAATACAAAGGAAAAATACCTTCTGCACCAATTTTTGTCCTTAACCGACACCCACCCCACCGTCCAGTCCATCTGAGGCCATGTTTCCTGTCAGACTTAGTCGGCAAAGACACACACTGTATGTCTCCAGATGGTAGAACAATCTACCCCTTTAGAGGCCATCATACTGAATTGTAGGGTACATTCTTGAAGGAAGGCCCCTTGTGGATCCCTCTGGTCCAGAGGCCACTGTCCAGCTGGTGGCCTGTGGGCCGGATTTGGTCATACTCCCTTGCACGGACTATTATTTGAGTCAGTCCGTCTCCTCTGGCAGGCCCACCTCTTGTTTGTGCTTGGCTCTGCTCCCAAAGCCAGGAGGTTGATGCTTTGCTGCTCCCAAACAAGGCCATGTTTCCTGTCAGACTAGGAGTCAGTAAAGGTATACTGTATGACTCCAGATGGCAGAGCAATCTCTAGCCCCTTAGAGGCTTTTAAACTGAATTTTACATTTTTTGGCAGTTAAGTGGCTGATATTTCTTATGTAGAATAACTCCATATAAAGCTGACTTCGGGTTTAAATTGGTCCCTAGAAAACTGCACAGAGCGTAATTCAATCCATAGAAAATTAACCCCTTCCCCATTGTAGGGGTACAAGTCCAATTAGCCTGTTGAAGAGAGTTCACTGAGACATAAAATTTGTGTCTGTCTTTAGTAGATGCTGTATGGAAAAATTTTCAGTTTGTTTTTTCCCCCCATTCCTAATTTGTAGGCAAGAATTTGTAGATTCCTATGTGGAGTATATCTTCGATCGCTCTGTGGCTTCCCTATTCGAAGCATTCTACTCCGGTTTCCATAAAGTGTGCGGAGGCCGAGTCCTGGAGCTCTTCCAGCCCAATGAACTGCAGGCCATGGTGATCGGCAACACAAACTATGACTGGAAGGAACTAGAGAAGGTGAGAGATCCTGTAACAGGTCAAAGAACATTGGTAGTTACAAAATACAGCATATTTGTTATTTCTGCTTGTGCTGACGTGGATGGAATACATCGGCTGGTATGTCCTATGCAGATATTTAATCATGGCATGGCTTCAGTGCAGTGTAGCTTTCCACCTTAACCACTTGCATACCAGCAGTCTCTGGCCCCTTAGAGGACACATCCGAGGGAAAAAAATACGTGTATGGGAGCGTTCTGCGCCTGCTTAGAATTCTCCAGGCCATTGCGTGATTGTGCAATGTTGCACTCGCACAGAAGAACCGAGGAGACCTCGGAGCTGCAGCAAGGGACAGATCGGCTGCCAGGGGCTGAAGGAAGCTCCAGATTAGTAGATCTTGTTTTGTTTTTGTATTTTTTTTTCCTTGGATCTGTCCTTTAAAGTGAACCTGAGGTGAGAGTTATATGTAGGCTGCCATATATATTTCCTTTTAAGCAATACTAGTTGCCTAGCTGTCCCGCTGATCCTCTGCCTCTCATACTTTTAGCCACAGACCCTGAACAACTATGCAGCAGATCAGGCGTTTCTGACATTATTGTCAGAGGTGACAAGATTAGCTGCCTGCTTGTTTCTGGTGTGATGCAGACACTACTGCAGCCACATAGACCAGCAGGACTGCCAGGCAACTGGTATTTCTAAATAGGAAATAAATATGGCAGCCTCCATATCACTCTCACCTCGGGTTCACTTTAAGGACCAGAGAACGAGGCTCCTGACCCTGTGATCAGTGAGAGCCACTGAGATTGGGACAGGAGGTAGCGGTGTGAGCATGCAGCAGACTAATTGATATCTTCGCCTTGGCAGGGATAACAAGTCCCAAACAGGGTGCAGATTTCAATTAGCATGGTTCAGAAGGGGACCACTGTAGGACCACTACAGCAAAAAATAAGCAGTTAAAATGTGACAGCACCAACAGGTTAGACTACTCGGTCTCCTCATGGAGATGGACTCATCCAAACATACCTTAGCAAGTAAATCGCCACACACACACACAACACATGCATTATGCGTACACACACAGCATTGACATACTGTATATGCTATTAGCATCCAAAGGAATACACAAGCCACACACCATGTATATCCTTATTGATTCATAAAGCGCCAACATATTCCGTATTGGTGTACAACGTAAGAAACAAACATGGGGTAATACGGACAATGGTATACACCAATATTAGCAATATACGAAATACAGAGTTGGTACAAAGTACAGTATTGGTAATTAAATTGGCAAAAATTAATTTGAATACATGTGTAACAAAATCGAAGACACAAAAGGAATAGAGCACATGGCAAATATTTGAAAGTAATTTTTGGACCATGTTTTAGAATGATAACATACAGGAGGCTTCGTTAAGCCTTTGGCATAAGTTACCGATTTATGGGTTTGCATTTTTTTGCAATCGTTCAGCACACTGCTTACAGCAGAATACACGGCGTTTCTGTATAAAGGTTGTAGAGGCTCAACAAAACTGCACAATAAACCTCCAGATGTACTGTAGATAACACACACAAAAAAATTGATTATATAAGAATGAAGGTAGAATAGCTTACCATTTTGTATAAGAAAAAAAAAAAAGAATAGCTTATTCTTTTGTATAAGAAAATAGAAAGAAAGAAATCATAAACTGTCGTCGTCTTCTCATTTTTATTTTCATATTTAGAAGCGTTACAGCGTTTTATATTAGCAATAATACATTGATGATGTATTTTGTTCTTTAGCACACAGAATATAAGGGCGAGTACTGGGCAGATCATCCCACCATTAAAATCTTCTGGGACGTGTTCCACGAATTATCCTTGGAAAATAAAAAGCGGTTCTTATGTAAGTTACTCATATTTTGTTGTTGTATTAGTCAAAAATGTTCCTTCTGTTCAGAAAGATTAGTTACGCCTTTAATAACAGCTGCTGGGCAGCAGAGTCCTGGTGTTGTGGGAGGTCCTAATTAGATTATGTGTAAATCATGTGTTTTTACAGTCACCACTACCGTCTGTATTGTGCTTTGTACAGCAGTTTTCCAAAACATGGACTGTTGGGCCTTAAAAGGGAACTTCAGCCTAAACAAACATACTGCCATTAAGTTACATTAGTTATGTTAATTACAATAGATAGGTAATATAATCTTTTACCCACCCTGTTTTAAAAGAACAGGCAAATGTTTGTGATTCATAGGGGCTGCCATCTTTGTCATGGGGGCAGCCATCTTTTTGGATGAAAGGAGGTGACAGGGAGCAGGAGACACAGTTCCAACTATCCTGTGTCCTGATCACCCCTCCCAGCTGCACGCACTAGGCTTCAAATGTCAAATTCAAAATGTAAAAAAAAAAAATTGCACCAAAACAGCAGAACGAAAACAGCAGCATCAGAAATCCCATCATGCTTTGCACAGCATAAGGGGAAAACTGCCCGGGCAGTTTTTTTTCTGTGCAGCTAGAAATGAGGCTTGTATAAGAGAAACAAAGTTCTGATGCTGTGAAACTGTTAAAGAAACACCAAGCCTTTTCAGTGCTGCTGAGTCGATTTTTAGTCTGGAGGTTCACTTTAAAGAGAATCTGTATTGTTAAAATCGCTCAAAAGTAAATATACCAGTGCGTTAGGGGACATCTCCTATTACCCTCTGTCACAATTTCGCCGCTCCTCGCCACATTAAAAGTGGTTAAAAACAGTTTTAAAAAGTTTGTTTGTAAACAAACAAAGTGGCCACCAAAACAGGAAGTAGGTTGATGTACAGTATGTCCACACATAGAAAATACATCCATACATAAGCAGGCTGTATACAGAATTCCTTTTGAATCTCAAGAGATCATTTGTGTGTTTCTTTCCCCCATGCACTGAAGTTTCAGGCTGCTCTTTTCTTCCTGCAAACAGCTTTGCCCTTGTTTGTAATTCCTCAGTATGTGAAAGCCCAGCCAGCTCAGAGGACGATTTATCCAGCTGATTAGAGGAGCTTCTCTCTTCTCTCTTATCTAAATAATACACAGGCAGTGTGCATAGAGGGGCCAGAAAGGGTGAGTTCATAGCAGAACCACAACACTGAAGAACTTGGCAGCCTTCCAGACACAGGCCGACAAGTCTGACAGGGGAGAGATGCATTGATTTATTACAGAGACTGTCATAGTAGAAAGTGCTGCAGTTAGCCAGAACACATTAGAATAGCTTTTGGAACATGTAGGATGATAAAAAACAGGATGCAATTTTTGTTACGGAGTCTCTTTAAGGACAGGGTTGGGGAACTCTGATGAAAGATTGGAGTTTGCCACGGGGACGGCAGGTCAATCGTGCAATCACTTCTAATAACTCTTATAGAACAGTGAGTGGGTGCAGCCAGCATATATAACCAAATTTAAAGAGCTGCATAAATTGGCCATAAACGCAATTTCATCCTAGTTCAATAGTCATATCTTTATTGCACAATCAATTTCAAGTCACAGGTATGCTCCTTTAAGGAACCAGTACACATATAGCATTAAAAACTGTTTCTGCGCAAAACTCAGTGAATTTAAAACTAAAGAGTCATTCCGCATGCCCCGTGAATGTTCAACCGAGGCTTGTGTGCATGGAGTCTGTCAAAAGGACTCTCATGCTCCATGCATGCAAGCCCAGTCTGCCTAGCTGTCACACATCAGCATACAGCCATACACACAGCAGCTGCTTCCCCCTAATGGGGAGAAGTCCTTTGTTTGGTAGCAAAGCTGCAGCAACCAACATTGGCCGGCTTAATCCTGACGCAGTTCATCAAACTTTTATATGAAGCATTACCGCTCAGGCATCATCCCTCCATTAGTCAAACATTAGATCATATGTCAGTATACTTGCGCTAGCCCATTAGTGTGGCGTTCTCCAGCTTGGTTCAGCTTGTACTGTCACATCCATTGTTTGTTGTTTTTTGTTCATAGTGGTGGACACTACTTCTGTTCACCTTAATGGAACCAGGCTTTGCCGTGGTTACTTCCGGTGTTCGCACGCGAACCGCTACTCCACGGGTGTCCTCAAAGGCATGAGGGGCACCCTCGCTCGGTATCAGCCGCACCTTGCCTGTGGCTGGCAGTTGGCAGACGCCGGCTAGTTGTGTCGGCATAAGGCAGCGGGGACACTTGGGTTGCGTGATGCGGCGTCAGGCTCCCATGAGAATTTGCATGCGAAATTTGCATCTGCATGCAAATTTTTTCCAACGTGATTCCCACTGCACAAGTGGAAACAGGCCCTTAAGCCTCATACACACGGTACAATTTTCCATTAGATTAACCTGTGACCTGATTAGAAGTTGCATCGTGTGTAGACATCCAAATTTTCCCAGATTGATAATGCGATCAATTTTGCATTGATAACTACTCAAAAACGATCAGAATCCGATGGGACCAGTTGGAAATGATCTGGTTGATCTG
The DNA here is from genome assembly GCF_040937935.1 of Hyperolius riggenbachi. Lineage (NCBI taxonomy): Eukaryota > Metazoa > Chordata > Amphibia > Anura > Hyperoliidae > Hyperolius > Hyperolius riggenbachi. The sequence continues at coordinate 34,079,540 of NC_090655.1, read as the reverse complement.
ATGAAAAATTGTATCGCGTGCACCCAGCTTTAAAGTATTAGAGGCAAAGCATCAGCACAGAAATCAGGCATTGTTTATCAGAGAATGAAGATGGCAGCCTCTGTATCACCCTCTCTTCAGGTTCCCTGTGAAATGCAATCAGGTGTCCACTGGGCTTCCTTTTGTGGGTGCCATGCGGTCACATCTAACTAATCTGCTAAGGACCTGAATCCAGAGAAGAAATGAAGAAAGCAACATTGCGGTTTCCAGCACATATGGGCAGAAAATCTGGAATCCTGTCCGTCACTTTGCTTGTGTATATATTGTTTATATTTAATGCGAATTTGTGAATATGGATGATTAATGAGATGCAAATATTTCCAAGTTCATGCAGAATTATGCAAATATATGCAGCTTAGAAATGGACCAGTCAAATGTAGCTGCATGTACAGTATTTCCATACATATTTCCATAATCCTGCATGAATTTGGAAATATTTGCATCTCATTGATCATCCCTATTAGTGAACATTTTTTTCAGTCATATAGTTTATGAACTTTATTTAGATGTGTACTCTTTACAAGGCCTATGTTTATTAAGCAGCCCATGATGTTACTACCAGGGCTGTGGAGTCGGTACAAAAATCTTCCGACTCCGACTCCTCAGTTTCTGAAACCACGACTCCGACTCCAACTCCGGGTACCCAAAATTGCTCAGACTCCGACTCCTCGACTCCGACTCCTTAGTCTAATACTTAACAGGGCTGTGGATTTTGTCCAAAAATCATGCGACTCCGACTCCTGACTCCGACTCCTCAGTTTCTGAAACCACGACTCCGACTCCAACTCCGACTCCGGGTGCCCAAAATTGCTCCGACTCCACAGCCCTGGTTACTACTGTATTTCAAGTAGCTCTTGACACAGGCTGTCTCTACTCTAGTATAGACCGAGATGTATCTTGCTCCTAAAGTGGCTCTCAGAGCAAAATCTTGGTTTATACTCGAGTCAGTGGGCCCTCCTCCCCCTAACCAGCATACAGTAGAGGAAGGGGAGACCACTAGGTACCAGGTACACTCACTGTATAGTAGGGGGGGTGATCTGGTATGGAAGGTTTACTATGGGAGAAAGGACCACTAGACACCAGTGAATGCTCGGAGGGAGGGGAGATGATTAGACACTGGAAAACGCTGTATGGGGAGGAACCAGTAGAGATTGGGAAACACTATATGGGGGAGGGAAGGGGAGACCACTAGACACCAGGCAACCAGACAATTACCAGACAGCTGTATGGGGAAGGCAGGCAACTAAACACCGGGAAATGCAGTATGAAGACGTGAGGGGGGACCACTAGATGCCAAGGAATGTTGGAGATGTTGTAGTTGGCTGAGTTTCTACACTTGGTTTATACTCAAGTCAGACTATTTGTCAATAAACTAAATATATATTCTGTATTGTTTTATTCATGATTTATATTTTTAGAACATTAATTATGATGAATGGACTTTGACAAGCAGACGTAGCACCTGTGTACCTGGGATCTACAACAACTATGAGGACTATCCCGAGATAATGTTCTGTTTTTCTTTTGCAGTATTTTTGACTGGCAGTGACCGCATCCCCATTCTTGGTATGAAGAGTTTGAAACTTATAATCCAGCCAACGGGAGGAGGGGAAAGTTTTCTGCCTGTCGCCCACACCTGTTTCAATCTATTGGACCTTCCCAAATACACCAGTAAAGAGACACTGAGAGCCAAGCTGATCCAAGCCATTGACCATTACGAAGGCTTCAGCCTTGCATAAGGGTCACATCATGTGAAGGGGTGCTTCTTCCATTGGATGAGTGTATTTACAGACCCTTCATAACTGAGCCAGCCAAAACTATATTTAATATTCTATAAATTATGGTTTTCCGATGGCGTTTTTTTGAGGTTAGCAAGGAAACCTGTACAGGCTGTGTAGTTGCAGCACAGCATCGGATTAGTGTATATAGCCACGAGGTACTTCGCCCGGCCCTTAAATAAATTAGAATTTCTGTGAATACAAGTTTCACTTTTCTCAAAAAAAGGATTTCAACCAAGTACACTTTATTTTATGCTACACATGCTTTGTAAACTATTCTGTTCAAAATAAACAAAGGTTTTTACATTGGGCTTTGATAATTCTATGTCATGTGCTTTTGTATTCATTTCAAAGGTTGGTGTAAGCTGGCCACGCGCGGTACAATTGTTCTATTTGCATTTGAGAATTACAACACGTGTGTCCAGTTTTTCCTCAAAGATGAAAAAAATAACTGAAATGTAAAAAAAAAAAAAAAAAGATTTCCACCATAACCAAATGAAAAATGTTGGGGGGGGGGGGGGGGGGATATGGGAAAAAACATTCATAGTGAAAAAAATGGAAAATAAAATGGAAAATAAAAATAGATCCTGACCCAAGAAGAGGAAAGGCTCTGGATCTCTTAGAGCCTGCCTGTTCCTCTCTGCATCTTATAGCCTTCCTGTTCCTCTCTGCATCTCTTAGAGCCTCGCTGTTCCTCTCTGCATCTCTTAGAGCCTCCCTGTTCCTCTCTGCATCTCTTAGAGCCTTCCTGTTCCTCTCTGCATCTCTTAGAGCCTTCCTGTTCCTCTCTGCATCTCTTAGAGCCTTCCTGTTCCTCTCTGCATCTTTTAGAGCCTTCCTGTTCCTCTCTGCATCTTTTAGAGCCTTCCTGTTCCTCTCTGCATCTCTTAGAGCCTGCCTGTTCCTCTCTGCATCTCTTAGAGCCTTCCTGTTCCTCTCTGCATCTCTTAGAGCCTTCCTGTTCCTCTCTGTACCTCTTAGAGCCCTCCTGTTCCTCTCTGTACCTCTTAGAGCCTTCCTGTTCCTCTGCATCTCTTAGAGCCTTCCTGTTCCTCTCTGCATCTCTTAGAGCCCTCCTGTTCCTCTCTGCATCTCTTAGAGCCTTCCTGTTCCTCTGCATCTCTTAGAGCCTTCCTGTTCCTCTCTGAATCTCTTAGAGCCCTCCTGTTCCTCTCTGCTTCTCTATAGCCTTCCTGTTCCTCTCTGCTTCTCTATAGCCTTCCTGTTCCTCTCTGCTTCTCTATAGCCTTCCTGTCCCTCTCTGCATCTCTTGGAGCCTTCCTGTTCCTCTCTGCATCTCTTATACCCTTCCTGTTCCTCTCTGCATCTCTTAGAGCCCTCCTGTCCCTCTCTGCATCTCTTAGAGCCTTCCTGTTCCTCTCTGCATCTCTAATAGCCTTCCTGTTCCTCTCTGCATCTCTTATAGCCTTCCTGTTCCTCTCTGCATCTCTTATACCCTTCCTGTTCCTCTCTGCATCTCTCAGCGCCTTCCTGTTCCTCTCTGCATCTCTCAGCGCCTTCCTGTTCCTCTCTGCATCTCTTAGAGCCCTCCTGTTCCTCTCTGCATCTCTTAGAGCCTTCCTGTTCCTCTCTGCATCTCTTAGAGCCTTCCTGTTCCTCTCTGCATCTCTCAGCACCTTCCTGTTCCTCTCTGCATCTCTTAGTGCCCTCCTGTCCCTCTCTGCATCTCTTAGAGCCTTCCTGTCCCTCTCTGCATCTCTTATACCCTTCCTGTTCCTCTCTGCATCTCTTATACCCTTCCTGTTCCTCTCTGCATCTCTTATACCCTTCCTGTTCCTCTCTGCATCTCCTAGAGCCTTCCTGTCCCTCTCTGCATCTCTTATACCCTTCCTGTTCCTCTCTGCATCTCTTAGAGCCTTCCTGTTCCTCTCTGCATCTCTTAGAGCCTTCATGTCCCTCTTTGCATCTCTTAGAGCCTTCCTGTTCCTCTCTGCATCTCTTATACCCTTTCTGTCCCTCTCTGCATCTCTTAGAGCCTTCCTGTTCCTCTCTGCATCTCTTATACCCTTCCTGTCCCTCTCTGCATCTCTCAGAGCCTTCCTGTCCCTCTCTGCATCTCTTAGAGCCTTCCTGTTCCTCTCTGCATCTCTTAGAGTCTTCCTGTTCCTCTCTGCATCTCTTAGAGCCTTCCTGTTCCTCTCTGCATCTCCTAGAACCTCTCTGTTCCTCTCTGCATCTCTTAGAGCCTTCCAGTTCCTCTCTGCATCTTTTAGAGCCTTCCTGTTCCTCTCTGCATCTCTTAGAGGCTCTCTGTTCCTCTCTGCATCTCTTGGAGCCTTCCTATTCCTCTCTGCATTTCTTAGAGCCTTCCTGTTCCTCTCTGCGTCTCTTAGAGCCTTCCTGTTCCTCTCTGCATCTCTTAGAGCCTTCCTGTTCCTCTCTGCGTCTCTTAGAGCCTTCCTGTTCCTCTCTGCATCTCTTAGAGCCTTCCTGTTCCTCTCTGCATCCCCTCGTTCCATCCTTCAAGTGGAGGTAAGAGAAATGTAAATTAGCTATCTTATAAACTATCACATGCACATCTGTACAGTAAAAAAATTCTAGTTGTCTTGTATTTGTTTAAAAGAAAAGTACACCCACTGGTGCATGTATGGACAACAACTGCGTGACTACTTCTTGCTACACCTCCATATAAGGTCTTTTCATTCATTTTAAAGTGGAGCTGAACTCTTGCACAGAACAGAAGGAAAACAGAGAAATCCACCCTGATTGTATTTAGAGAGTTTAGCCTTTCGAATCCCCCCTCATTTGTGTTTAATCACAAGTTGTAGTTTGATCTCTCCCCTGTGTCAGCTGACTGCAACGGCAGATGAGGCAGATAAGCTCATATGAAAGCGCAGGCTGTAAACAATATGTCTGCTTCCATGAATCAGGAAGTAGAAACTGTGCAAATGTATTGTAGGATTTGTATCAGCTGTAACAAATATATGTTTTTTGTTTAAAGGTTATTATGCTGTTGAGTATCGTTTAGAGTAGAGAGGAGTTCTGAGTTCAGGTCCACTTTAAATAAATCAATGCCAGGCTTTAAGATAACGTGTGTTCTAGAAAGAGTCCTATCTCTACAGACGCTTGGTAAATCGGGCCCACTGTCTCACACCTCAAGTGACCATATTTAGTTACTTTCAATCAATATTAGTTGCCCAGCAGTCCTGATTTTTCTGGCTTCAGTAGTTTCCCACAGCTAGCATGCAGCTAATCCAGTCAGATATCAGTCAGAAATGCCGAATCTGCATGCTTGTTCAGATATAATAATATGCTAGGTACACACTAGGAGATTTTCTGGCAGATTATTTCCGACATGTCCGATCTGATTTCTGATCAATTTCCTATTGTTGTGAACGGAAAACTATCAGAAATCAGATATGTTGCAAATAATCGGGCTGACAGCAAATCTGGAAGAAAATCTCATAGTGTGTATCTAGCATTAGAGGCAGACGATCAGCAGGACAGCCAGGCAAATTGCATTGTTTAACCCCTTCTGGCGGTTTATTAGAGTCCGCCAGGGGGCAGCACAGCCGGTTTTTTTTATTTTTTATATCATGTAGCGAGACAAGGTCTCGCTACATGATAGCCACTGCTCAGCGGCATCCCCCCAGCCCCTCCGATCGCTTCCGGCGATCGGAAATCAGGAGATCCCGTTCAAAGAACGGGATCTCCTGGGATGATGTCACCGACGTCATCAACGTTGTGACGTCAAAGGGGACTCAGATCCACCCCTCAGCGCTGCCTGGCACTGATTGGCCAGGCAGCGCACGGGGTCTGGGGGGGGCAACTGCGGCGCGGCGGATCGGCGGGGAGCGGCGGCGATCGGATTGCACACGCAGCTAGCAAAGTGCTAGCTGCGTGTAGCAAAAAAAAAGTTATCGGCCAGCGGGGCCTGAGCAGTGCCTTCCGGCGGCATAGCCTGAGCTCAGCTCAGGGTTACCGACAGGAGGGTTAAAATCTGTTCAGGGTCGTGCTTTAGGGTGAGCCTGTATCCAAATCCTTTGAGGTAAGGCAAAGCCTTGAAAATATTCCTCGTGTTATCTCTATATATAATTGGCAAGTGTCCCTGCGTCTGTCCCTGTGCCAGTGCTTTTTAGCACTGCGCATGTGCAGGGACGGACGCAGAGACACTGTCGAGAGCCGGAGGAGGATGGGCCAGAAGGGGCGGGTGTGTGCGCGCGGCGGATTACTGACAGACCTAGCCCATTTTTAAGCGGGCTAAGGTCACTAGTGACCTTATAATTGTTCCATGTCTGGGTTCAGTTAAAATTTTCTTTACTTCCCCTCAGCTCCCTCTTTTTTTTTTTCAAATTTTTGGTACCGCCCACTTGGCAGCACTAGATTGCATAGCATTTAAAGAGGAACTCCAGTGTAAATAATAAAAAAAAGTGCTTCATTTTTACAATAATTATGTATAAATTATTTAGTAAGTGTTTGCCCATTGTAAAATCTTTTAAATCCCTGATTTACATTCTGACATTTACTACATGGTGACATTTTTACTGTGGGCAGGTGATGTAGCTGCTGCATGCTTTTTTGGCAGTTGGAAACAGCTGTAAACCGCTATTTCCCACAATGCAGCAAGGTTCACAGACAGGAAACTGCCAAGAGTACCTACTCAGAATTTCTTTGTGGGAGGGGTTTCACCACAATATCAGCCATACAGCGCCCCCTGATGGTCTGTATGTGAAAAGGAATAGATTTCTCATGTGAAAGGGGGTATCAGCTACTGATTGGGATAAAGTTCAATTCTTGGTCAGAGTTTCTCTTTAACAGAGGGCTTTGTATTCTGTTAAGTGTGAAAGGGGCCTAACACAGATCCCCAACCAGCCATGACCACTCCCCTATAATTCACCTGCTGTGAGAGTAACCCTGGCAGGCAGTACTAAGGCTGCAGGCAAAAAGTAGAGTGATGCTGGCTCCTCCTCCTACCCGGTAGCACCATGTCATGTGTCTGGTGATTTTAATATTTCTCCTCAACTGTCACCACAAACAGTAGCAGTAGTAGCGGTGCTGACTGAGCCCTGCAGGCTTCATCAGGCCAAAACACTAGAGGTGAGGAGGAGGAGTTATAATAGGCTGTGGCAAGTTGGGAATGAATTTTTTTTTTTTTTTTTTACAAGTAAAAATTTCGGGACGTTTAGCAACACTGAGGCTGCTTTCACAGTGGGACGTTACAGGCGCACGTTAGAGCAGCCTGTAACGCACCCCCACCACACAGCAATAAAAAATCAATGGGCTGTTCACAGTGCCCACGTTGCATTACACAGTAACGCTTCACGTCAAGACAACGTACTGCATGCAGTACTTTATACGCGGCTAAGCCGCATTAGACTGTTTGCACATGCTCAGTACGGGTGCTTTTTTTTATTTTAGGGGCGGGGAGAGGCCACTACGTAGCCAGGCACATGGCTACTTGGCATTCACTGCACTTGCAGTGTTTACCCTTTGGAGTGGCCGCTGATTGGCTGGCGGGACCACGTGATGCGGAGAGCTCCGCTCACGTGGTCTCCGCAACGCCTCCAACAGAGCAGGCGCACCAAGAGCTGCTTGTAACACGGCTCTTGGTAAAGTCCTGCTCCAACACCACCAGGCGTTGCGTTAGGGGCACGTTATGTGCCCTACAACGTCCCCTAAACGCAACGTCCTCATGTGTAAGTAGCCTGAAATATGGGCTATTACAAGGATGTCTGGTAAACCAAATAACCATGTAGTTAATTCCAAATAATATTGCAGTTCTCTCTTTTAAAATTTTGCGTGTAATACCGTAAATGTCTGTCTGCTGTTGATATCTGGAATTGTGGTCCGCCAGTCCGACCCTTCTGTACATGCAGATAGCGCAATGCAGGGCCAACTGTGTTTACACACAAAGGACTGCCAGCCATATCACAACTTCTATTCATTACCTTGTAAACAAAATGCAGTTTTTGCTTAAAGAGAATCTGTATTGTTAAAATCGCACAAAAGTAAACATACCAGTGCATTAGGGGACATCTCCTATTACCCTCTGTCACAATTTCGCCGCTCCTCGCTGCATTAAAAGTGGTTAAAAACAGTTTTAAAAAGTTTGTTTGTAAACAAACAAAATGGCCACCAAAACAGGAAGTAGGTTGATGTACAGTATGTCCACACATAGAAAATACATCCATACACAAGCAGGCTGTATACACCCTCCCTTTTGTATCTCAAGAGATCATTTGTGTGTTTCTTTCCCCCATGCACTGAAGTTTCAGGCTGCTCTTTTCTTCCTGCAAACAGCTTTGCCGTTGTTTGTAATTCCTCAGTATGTGAAAGCCCAGCCAGCTCAGAGGACGATTTATCCAGCTGATTAGAGCAGCTTCTCTCTTATCTAAATAACACACAGGCAGTGTGCATAGAGGGGCCTGGAAGGGGGAGTTCATAGCAGAACCACAACACTGAAGAACTTGGCAGCCTTCCAGACACAGGCCGACAAGTCTGACAGGGGAAAGATACATTGATTTATTACAGAGACTGTCATAGTAGAAAGTGCTGCAGTTAGCCAGAACACATTAGAATAGCTTTTGGAACATGTAGGATGATAAAAAACAGGATGCAATTTTTGTTACGGAGTCTCTTTAAATGATCGAAAGAATACTTATTTGTCACCTGAAATTAGTATTTGTGATAGTTTAGAATGTGTGCTGCTGTCCCCCAAGGTGGCTGGCCTACCCTGCAGCAATCTAATTGAATGGATTGCTCTCACTTGATGTCACTTTAGTCAAATGACAACTGAAGTGACTGGTATATAGAGGCTGACATATTTATTTTATGTTAAACAATACCAGTTGTCCCTGGCAGCCCTGCTGGTCTATTTGGCTGCAGTAGTGTCTGAATAACACCAGAAACAAGCATGCAGCTAATCTTGTCACATCTGACAATAATGTCAGAAACACCTGATCTGCTGCATGCTTGTTCAGGGTCTATGGCTAAATGTATTAGAGGCAGAGAGGATCCGCAGGACAGCCAGGCAACTGGTATTGCTTAAAAGGGAATAAATATGGCAGACTCCATATCCCTGTCACTTCAGTTGCCCTTTAAGAGGAACTTTACCAAAAGATAGTAGTATGGGGAAAAAAACCAATACTTTGCAAAGCGAGAAGGTAAAAAATGTATCAAGAAATGATTGATATTCGCGGTGTTTGTGATGTTTGAGCCATCCGAAGTGGGTAATTATCTTTACTTCTGGCAGATAAGACAAAAAAAAAAAGTCAACTGCCATTATCTATAAACACACCCACTAGCAATGTGATAGGCTAAAAGGTTGGAGGGTTTATGTTTATATGCACAGAGGGAGATACTGCTTGCTTGGCACTTGGTGCCTAACCCTAAGACCTCCCTGGTGGTGGCTAACCCGAAGTCCATGGCAAAAGATCAAAGCACAATAGTGTGGCACATCCCATAGATCAGGCTTTCTCAACCAGGGTTCCTTGAGCACTCTGCAGGGGTTCCTTGGCATTTTCCCCCATCATGGGGGAAATATAATAGAGCACATTATAATAGGTGGTACTGCAACAAGAAGCACTAAATTGGGGGCTCAGGAGACAGTATAATGAGTGGCAGTGTAATAGGGGTAGTGAAATAAACAGCCACACCTACTTTTAAAGACCATGCCTCCTGCAAAATAAATGCAGGGGTTCCTTGAGATGAAAAAATAGTTTGCAGGGGTTCCTTGAGATCCAAAAGTTATAAAGCAGGGTTCCTCCAGGGTGAAAAGGTTGAGAAAGGCTGCCATAGATTGTTATGTGAGCTGTAGCTAAAATCACACTGGCATATTCACTCTCAGACCATTAGGCAGCACCTGTACTTGCTGTCACAGGATGTGTGCTCCGCATACATGCAGGAGGGAACAATACAATCTGAACAAAACCCTAAGTCCACCCTGGTGGTGCCTAACCCTAAATCCTCCCTAGTGGTGCCTAACCCTAAATCCTCCCTGGTGGTGCCTAACCCTAAATCCTCCCTGGTGGTGCCTAACCCTAAATCCACCCTGGTGGTGCCTAACCCTAAATCCTCCCTGGTGGTGCCTAACCCTAAATCCTCCCTGGTGGTGCCTAACCCTAAATCCTCCCTGGTGGTGCCTAACCCTAAATCCTCCCTGGTGGTGCCTAACCCTAAATCCACCCTGGTGGTGCCTAACCCTAAATCCTCCCTGGTGGTGCCTAATCCTAAAACATCCCTAGTGGTGCCTAACCCTAAAACATCCCTGGTGGTGCCTAACCCTAAGATGACCCTCCTGGTGGTGTCTAACCCTGAGGGCCTTTATCCACTACACAGCTGAATCGCAAAATCGCTAGTGATTTTTAAATTGCTAGGGTTGCTACTTTATCACAGAAATCCTGAGAAGTATTTTCCACTATAGTGATTCGATTTGCAAATCACAATCGCTTTCTGGAGCAATTTTAAAAGGGATAATGTAATGCAAATGAAAGATCGCAATTGCATAACAAAATTAATGAACAAATCACAATCGCTGGCGTTTGTGATTGCGATTGCTAGTGGAAAAGGGCCCTAAGACCCCCCTGGTGGTGCCTAACCTCAACACCCCCCCCCCTGATCCCCGCGAACAATACTATAAATTTCAATGTAATTGCAGCTGCCCACTAAATAGGGTAACGGCTTTCTACATTACGATAAATAACAATTGTGCCCATTTTTGGATGCTTCCTCCCATATGTAGCCTACAGATTGGATAAATATAATGCTGGGTACACATCATGCGTTTTCCCGCTCGATCGGAATCAATTCGACTATTTCCGACGTGCTCGATTCGGGCTTCGATCCTTCCTGCCGTCGATTTGCATGTCAAGCATGCAAAATCGACGGCAGGAATGATCTAAGCCCAAATCGAGCACATCGGAAATAGTCGAATCGACCCGTGGATCGCGCGGGAAAATGCTTGGTGTGTACCCAGCATAAGCAGTGCCCTGACATTGTGTCCCTGTTATCTACCGTAACGGCTCGAGATGCCAAAACCTACGCCAGGCCTATATACCAGCCCGATTCATCTAACTTCAGTAAAATTAAAAGCAAGAGCCACCCGCCTGACCTGGCAACAAAATTGAAAGATAATCTCTGGGGAAGATACACATCTCATTTTTTCTGTCTCTAAGGAGGGTAGCATTTTGTACACAATACATTGTTGCCTCAAACTTAAAAACACATTTTGAAACGGATATTAAATCTCACCAGCAGATAAGGTTGTCCGTTTTATTGGCTCTTGCCTTATTTATGGGAAAAGACAGCATATTATGTGCACTACATACAAAAATGTTTCCAGTAGTAGAATATAGAGAGCTGCATATCCTTCTGGATTTCCTGTTCAGTGCACACGGCTGGAGCCTGGAAACAGTTAAATATTTGTTAGGGCTGGTGCACACCAGAAGACCTTTTCTGAGCGCTTTGTGATTTGAAAAGCTCCTGCTAACGTTATCCTATGTGTGTGTTCACACTGGAGTGATGTGATTAAAGGATACCTGAAGTGACATGTGACATGATGAGATAGACATGTGTATGCTGACCAGGAAGCTGTTAGGGGTTAATGGCCATTTTCAAAATGGAGGATGGAGAATTCCATCAATAGTGGACAAACAGAGGGTGCAGGAGAGGAGAAAGAGATTGATGAGTAGACTACACAGGAGGTAAGTATGATTCATGTTTATTCTGACTTTTATTTTTCAGTTCAAGTTTGCTTTAAAGCGGTATTGTCACCATAAAAATCAAATTTCAACAGCAACTGGTCTGAGTCTATTAAAGGGAACCAGAGAGGAACGAGGGGTGAAAAAAGGCAAAGATTTTATACATACCTGGGGCTTCTTCCAGCCCCATAAGCCTGAATCGCTCCCACGCCGCCGTCCTCAGCTTCCTGGATCCGCCGGTACCGGGCCCGTCACTTCCGGCGGACGCGGCCAATTGTCTGCATCACAGGGGCTCCCTCCATACATGTACGCATGCGGCTGCGCAGTAAGCAGCCACATGCGTATCTGTATGGGGAGAGCACCCTGTGATGCGGAGAATTGGCCACGGCCGACTTGCCGACTCGCGGCAATGACGGGCCCCGGTGGCGGCGGATCCAGGCAGCGGAGGACGGCGGCGTGGGAGCGATCAGTGCACTGGAGGAAGCCCCAGGTATGTATAGTTCCTCTCTGGTTCCCTTTACGTGATAAAGATGCTAATTCTGCATTTAAAACTTTTTCTGCTGTTATGGTTTGGAGTTCTCATACTTTAGGAGCACTGGCCCTAGTGCCAAACAGTGCCAAAGAGTTGAATGCTGGGAGTTCTTTTTATCTATAATATATTCCTCCTCTTCCATTTATTTCCCTGCCTAGCTGATCACTTGTGTTTACAAGCAAGGCTGAGGTGACTCAGTGATTGGATGTGTAAATAAAAAAAAGACTCTGGGAGGAGGGCAGCTTATAAATACACAATGGGCTCTATTCATAAAAGGTTACCGCAAGTTTTCCGCTCAAAACAGCGGACTTTCTCGACCATTTAGCAAAGTGGGCATTCATAAAAGCTGTTCCCGCATGAAAATCTACAATCCCCCAGCAGAGCGAGAAATTTCCGCCTTCTCCAGTGTTTTTCTAGATTTATCTAGAAAAAAGTAACAAAATGGCCATTCATAAAGATTAGAGGAAGCGGTATGTGGACGGGAAATACCGCTTCCTCTGATTTTGCAGATTACATACAAGTGAATGGGACAGACCTCCCAGAGAGAGCAGTGTACGGAGGGACTCTGCCGGCTGAAGTGTTTCCGCATGCCTTCCGACAGCTTACTGCCAGCTTTCAGCGGGAGATCTCCGCTCTTGCATCGCAGCTGCCAACATTTTTTTTGAATGACCACCCAGAAGTCTGATATACCGCTGCGGTATTTTCCCTCCAGGAGTTTTTTCGCCACAAAATTTTTATGAATAGAGCCCAATGAGCAAGAGAAGGGAGGGGGGGAAACAAGAGTCAGGGAGGATATGATGTCAGCATTAGCTTGGCAAGATGGCCACTGCCTAGAATAGGATTTTCTGCTTTTCCTTTATAAAATTCACAGGAATCATTACGTGGATAGCACAATACATCTGTTATGTAAGCAGAAGTAGTATTTATCTACTTATATATGTGTTTTTTATTTCTAGGTTAGCATGGGTGTCGCTTGTTCTTTAAAAAGTCACATAATTGGTGGAATGAAGTCCAGCTGTGGGCAAGTGTCACATGATCTGTCAGGTTTGAACACATCTTTTCAGAAAGGCCCCAGAGGCTTCCAAACCACTAAGCAAGAGGCATCACACCATGAAGACCAAGGAGCTCTCCAAACAATCAGATGCAATGGTAGGTAGGAGGGGAGACGCCCGATGCTAGACGTTTCTTCACCCGTGATTGGCTTGATGAAGTCAGTTGGATCTTACGAAACGTGTTGCCTTGTGCTCAAAAAAATTAGTTTTCTTACCATACCGTAAGTGTCATTGTCTTTTGGATATGAGGATACAGCAGCAGAGTCTTTTGAGGTTCAGTACGGGGGCGCCTCTGATTTACAATTTTAAAATAAAAAAATTGACCATTTGTAATCAAGTACATACTATACTATAATGATTAATGCTGTGTACACTAATGGGGTATTAAATAGCATACCTTAATTGGTTAATATCACTCTGCTCATAAGTATCTGTGCAAAGCTACAAGACTGAAAAAAACTTTTAAAGGGGAACTGAAGTAAGAGGTATAAGGAGGCTGCCATATTTATTTCCTTTTAATCAATACCAGTTGCCTGGCAGCCCTGCTGGTCTATTTTTCTGCAGTAGTATCTGAATAACACCAGAAACAAGCATACAGCTAATCTTGTCAGATCTGACAATAATGTCAGAAACACCTGATCTGCTGCATGCTTGTTCAGGGGCTATGGCTAATAGTATTAGAGGCAGAGGATCAGCAGGGCTGCCAGGCAACTGGAATTTAAGGAAATAAACATGGCAGCCTCCATATACCTCTCTTCAGTTGTCCTAACTTTAACCTCTTAAGGACCACAGTCTTAAACCCCCTAGTGACCAGGCTATTGTTTACAAATTAGGCCACTGCAGATTTTCAAGCCTCGCTGCAGGGCCGTACAACTCAGTACACAAGTGATTTCCCCCCCCCCCTTTTCAGCCCACCAACAGAGCTTTCTGTTGGTGGGCTGTGATTGGCTGCTCCCAGGATGTTTGTTTATTTTTTAATACATATTTTTATGTGTTTTTTGTTTTTGTTTTTAAATTTTTTTTATTATCACTTATTTCCCCAGCTCTCCCTTCCCCCGCCAGCCAATCAGCGTGATCGGCAGTCATAGGCTTTAGCCTATGGCAGTGGATTGCTTCACTGCCGCCCAGGGAGACACCAGTCACACGGCTGTCCCCAGTACAGCGCTGCCATAGATCGCAGCGCTGTACACAGTAAATAGACGGCGGTTTCGCAGTCTAACAGTCTTCTAGCGGCGATCACCGATGGGAGTCTGATGGCGGGGCGGCACAGCGCACGCGATCTCCTGCAAAACCCCGCCCCAGGACTGCACGCCAATTGGTGTGGAGCTGTCTTTCTAGTTAAGGGCCATTACACACCAAATGTGTCAAGTAGCATTAAATCGCATGAAACTAATGCAATGTGACTTTTTTTGCCATAGCGATGCAACTTTTCATTTGTTTGCCGCCCTCGCCTACCGCATTGCAACAAAATGGTGCGCGCAACCCAACTCACAATTGCCGTGGGTGCCTCAACATGTCATGGCGCACTTCTGTTAACAAAAGTCAACGCAAGTTTGCCTGAAAATATGACTCAGTCGTGTAGCAAATGCACCTCTTGTGAAGCTTGCACCTTGTAAGGGGCACATGCGCATAAATAGCGGGGAGATTGTCAACCAAAAATGATCAGCCGTGTGTTGTACTGCCTGCTAGGGATGTGCTTCCGAGTAGCTGTGAGTTTGTAGCTACTCTGATTTGAAATGTTAATTAATACTGATGAAAGCAGGTGTGACCTGGTTAAAGTGACCCTGAGCAGTGACTTAAATGAAAAGATTACACTTACCTGGGGCTTCCTCCAGCCCACCGTAGGCTGCGAGGTCCCCCGGCGGCATCCTGGCTCCTCTCCGTGTGGCCCCCGGGCCAGGTGTCAGGCCGGCTCTTCCTGACGCATGGCGTCATCACGGTGGCCTGTGTGACAGGTCTGCGCATGCGTGGTTTTCTAATGCTAAATTGCGCATGCGCAGACCTGCCATGCCGGCCGCTGTGATGACGCGTAGAGGCTGGCGTGATGACACCATGCATCATGAACCAGGAAGAGCCGGCCCGGGTGTCGCCGGTAACTGGGGCCAGCGGAGGCACACGGAGAGGAGCCAGGAGGACGCCGGGGACCTCGCGGCCTACGGTGGGCTGGAGGAAGCCCCAGGTAAGTGTAATCTTTTCATTTAAGTCACTGCTCGGGCCATTTAACTTACCCAGAAGTCCACGGGGTCCTGTGCAGTCTATTCGCATCACACGTGAAGTGATGGCAGCGTTCCATGACTCACTACTGCACTTCCTCCTTCCGGCCGGAACGCGGTCAACACTTTGCATGTGACACAAATGGATGGCACAGGACCCCTGTACCAGAGGGGACCACTAGGGTCTCCCTTCATCCATCTTATTAGCTCTGCATTAGTGCTATGCTGGTAATGAAAACCTCTATATGTGCATTGAAGAGTGAAAATCCTTAAAGGGAAGATCTGCGCTGCACATAAAAAAAAAACTGCACTCACCTGGGGCTTCTTCCAGCTCCTGGCAGTCGATCGGTGCCCTCGCCGCAGCTCCTCTCCCTCCCGCCGTCCAGCGGTGAAGAAGCCGTCCTCGCCAGGTCAGCTTCCAGGTCGGCTTCTGTGCACTCTACGACGCAGGGGGGGGGGGGGGGGTCACGTGGTATAGGGACGTCACTGGGTCTCTACTGCGCAGGCGCAGAACTACTACACCACGTGACCCGCACCATGGATCGCACATGATGCCGACCCGGAAGCCGACCTGGCGAGGTCGGCTTTTTCACCGCTGGACGCCGGGAGGGAGAGGAGCTGCGGCGAGGGCACCGATCGACTGCCAGGAGCTGGAAGAAGCCCCAGGTGAGTGCAGTTTTTTTTTTTTTAATGTGCAGCGCGGATTTTCCCTTTAACTGTTTCCTTAGGGCTCATTCACACTAGAGGCGTTTTTTGGATTTTTTTTAAGCGCAGGCGATTTGTACAAATCACCCTAAAAGTGCTTACACTATGCTTTCCAATGACATAGTTCTCATTGGGGCGTTCTGTTTGCTTGCCGCTGACAAAAGCGCTGCCTGTACCATTTTCAGGTCGATTTGCCCTGAATGGAAGGTATAGGGAAATCAGAAAAGCGCTTGAAAAAACGCTCTGTATAGTGATTTAGCCCACGCTTTAATGAATAAATAAATTGTATTTATTCAATCCTGGGGCAAAGTAATCACTTCCTGAATGACGCCAGGAAGTGATTTAAATATTTGCTCTGCTAAAGCACTTACAAAAGCGCTTAAAACACGCAGAGAAGAGCAATTTAAGAAAAAAAAAATCGCTCAGAGCGGGCGTGAGCGGAACACAATATGAACGAGGCTTTAGTGCTGGAACCCAAAAGGGCGATTTTTGAGAGCATTTTTGGAGTGTTACAGAGCGCTAGCGTTTTGCCAAAACGCTCAGCTAATGTAATTGGATGGGGCAACTTCCACTGGAGCATTTTGGGAGCATTAGCGCTTCAATGTAAAGTATATAAACACTGGCGTAATCGCTCATCAAAACCTGCATGGAGCGATTTTGCTAGCGTTTTAACGTTAACACACACTGTAACAAAATTAAAATTAATTGAAAGAACCAATCAGACTTTAAAATGCTAATCGCTACACAATCGCTGGCAAATTGATACACTTTGTAAAATCACTTCCTAAAACGCTCATGAAACCGCTGACAAACTGCTCATACAAAATGCTAGCGCTTGCGTTTTGCAGTGGGTTCCAGGCCTTACTCTGATTACACCTCTTTGACACTGCAGCTGTCCTTGATAGGTTTTGGGCCTCCATATTCATATATAACCGCCTAGGAACATCCAGCTCTGCCGGACCCACCAACACTGATGCAAGGCTCATGCCGTGGACACCTAGCCATCCAGGATTTCTGTGCAACACCTGGACCGTAACATACAGTTCTGATCATTGACCAGGAGTTGGGTGAGCATGTTTCATGCTATTACAAGTTGCTACAAGCCTGCATACATGTGCTGTTTGCATTGTGGCTGTTCCTGGTTGATATGAGTGTGGACACGGATATCATGTTGGAATTGTGGCTGCTATTGGGCCGAACTGCGTTCATGACACTGGATTTCCTCTGTAAGGCCTAGTGCACACCAGAGCGGTTCTGCTGCGGTTTGCGATCCGCTTGCGGATGCGGATCCGCAAGGGTAATGTATTTCAATGGGCTGGTGCACACCAGAGCGGGGGGCGTTTTGCAGTAACGCATAATCCCGGGCTGCTACAGATTTTGGATTGCGGATGCGTTTCTGCCTCAATGTTAAGTATAGGAAAAACGCAAACCGCTCTGAAAAACGGCACTTCAGAGCGGTTTGCCAGGCGGTTTTTGTTACAGAAGCTGTTCAGTAACAGTTTTACTGTAACAATACATGAAATCTACTACACCAAAAACGCTTCACAAAACCGCAAAATGCTAGCTGAAACGCTACAGAAAAAGAAGAAACCGTTTCAAAATCTGCTAGCATTTTGCGGATCTGCTAGCGGTTTTTGGTGTGCACCAGGCCTAAATCTTGAACTATTTAACACGGCTGTGATTGAGCCGGGGCTTTAACCAGGACACTAAATATGAATTGATTCAGGCAGGGAACACACTTGTCTTTCAGTTTTCTGCGTGCATTTTCCTGCATACTTTTTCTGCACACCAAGTGTGTTTCTATGCAGGAAAACACGCGCAATTTTTCACAGCAGCTGATGTAATTGATACAAAAAACTGACAAAATGTGCTGAGTCATGATGCAGAATGTCAGTTTTTTTCTGCACGCGAACAAAATATTAAGTGTGAACTAGCCCATTGATTAACATGAGTTCTCAGTTTTTCTGTGCAGAAAACGCGCACGAAAACAGTCAAGTGTGTTCCCTGCCTCAAGCTTTGCATATGCTGCTTAATTGGACAGTCACCCATCTTTGGCCTCGATTCATAAAGCATTACCGCATGCGTTATCGCCCAAGCGGTAAATTACCGCATGGTATGTTGTTGATAGTGGATTCATAAAACGCATGTTTTACCGCATGCGGTAATAGTGCCATAACGAAAACGTTGTTTGTATCGGTAAACTGAATGAAGTGTATTCATGAAAAAAAGGGGGAGTAAGGAAGCGATAAATAACATGTTGTTATCGCCAACAAAGACCTGGGGAGTTTGCTCTACACAGTAGCATTTTAGGTGACAAATGGAGCCCTTTCAACCTAATGTCATGGATTTTTTTAAGGATACAGAGGAAGGGTGGTTGTAGTATCACCCAGGCTTTTAGAAATTGTACAGAGTTAGATAATTTATAAGAATAATTATATATTTATATATAGTATAGTAATTTCTAATTTATAAAAAATAAGTCACGTGTCTAAAACTGCCCACTTCTACCCGGCATGCACGTTGTTGTCATTAGGAAGTCAGTGGCAAACTACCGCACTCAGCAGATTATACCGACAGCTCTCCGCACCACACCGCACACTTACTGCCTTCTATCGCAATCACCTCACACTCAGAATTTTTTTATGAATTCACTGCAACAACCCTCATTTACCGGGGTAATTTCCAGCCCTTCTCGGAACTACCGCACTCATTTATGAATCGAGGCCTTTCTGGGATACTTGATTCGTTTCACATACATTCGAGCCACTGTTTGGTGTGTTAAGACTACGTATAAACATTGCATGGTCTTTGGACTGCAGCTGACATCGACCAGTACTGGGGACGCCAAGTGTGGTCTGACCAATTGCATCTAACAGTGGATGGCGGCAGGGTTAAGGGGGTCTTCAGGCTCTCTTTAGATAGGTGGGGGGTTTGTGTATGGGCACATGTGAGTTTTACTTGGGTGGATACTGATCAGGTTTTGATTTGTTTTTTTTTTTAATGGTCTCCTAACCCTCCTGGCGGTCTATTAAAAACCGCCAGGGGGCAGCAGAGCAGTTTTTTTTTAAAAAAGTTTTTTTTTAATCATGTAGCAAGCCCAGTGCTCGCTACATGATAGCCGCTGTGCAGCGGCATCCCCCCACCCTCTTCGATCGCCTCCGGCGATCTCCGATCAGGAAATTTCATTCAAAGTACGGGATTTCCTGGAGTGCTTTCCCTGTCGCCATGGCGACGGGCGGCGTGACCTCACTGGGAGTCCCGATCTAGCCCTCAGAGCTGCCTGGCACTGATTGGCCAGGCAGCGCACGGGGTCTGGGAGGGGGGGGGGCGGCACGGTGAGCGGCGGCTAATCGGCGGGTAGCGGTGGCGATCAGAATGCACACGCAGCTAGCAAAGTGCTAGCTGCGTGTTTAAAAAAAAATCATGCAAATCAGCCCAGCAGGGGGGGGGGAGGGGGAGAGAAATCCTCCTGCACGGCATAGCCCGTGCTCAGCACGGGCTTACCGCCAGGGAGGTTAAATCATTACGAATTAATAAAATATTTTTCATATGATCTACATGATTAACGGAGGGGATAAAATGCCTGATTCTCCATGTTGTTCCATAGTTATATGCAGGCACTTCCCTTCCCCCATGATTTAATTCTAATTTGTATTTGGTTGACGTTGGTTTCTTTTTTTTGTTTGTTTTTTTGTTTTTTTTCCCCTTTATATAGAGGCACACCACCCTTCCACTATAGCATAGCTCCCCAACCCTGTCCTCAAGGCCCACCAACAGTAAGGCCCCGTTCACACTGCACGCGTTTCCAGCCGCGTTTTGGAAACGTGTGCAGGTGGCCGACACGCACGACATCAGACATTGCATAGAGTGCAATGTCTGATGTTCACACTGCATGCGTTCCGGACCTGTGCGGTCCGGGAACGCATGCTGCACGCATTTTTTGTAAAAACGCGTGGCTGTCCCATTCACTTTTCAGCATACGAATGCGGATGGCGTGCGTTCGTACGCGTTGCGGTCCGCATGCGTTGCGGTCCGCGTTCTGCAGTCTGAACGGGGCCTACATGTGTTGCAGGAAACCACAAACATGCACAGGTGAGGTAATTAGTGTCAGTAGAGCTGATTAACTACCTGTGTGGATTTATACAAAACATGCACTGTTGGTGGGCCTTGAGGACAGGGTTGGGGAACACTGCACTATACTATAGTTGTTTTTCAATAATATAATTCTGGTTAAATAGGGACACAGAAATACCATTCCCCTCAATGAGATACAAATTTTGAGTTGCTACAGTATTATGCACATTTTCTATGCAAATGTATGCATCTTGACCATGAACCAATCAAATCCTGCTGAGGTAAAATTTGATTGGTCCATTTTCAAGCTATATAAACTTGTATAATCCTGCATCAACTTGAAATTATTTGCATCTCACTGACCCTACACATAAATATAATTTTGGTTAAATAAAAAGGAAACCAACTAAGTAGGGATTTCACATTTTGGCTCTTTTCTGTAATTTATGTGAAAATGAAAGTGACGTGTCTACTGAGAAATGCACATGAGACACAAGTGCCAAAATGCTATGCAAAATTATTCAACTCAGAATTTTAAATACTGACTTGAATTAATTTTTTTTTTAATTTCTGGCAAAATTCTGATGCAAAAATCAATTCGAATTTACAGAAAATCTGTGCACTCATGGGATAGCGAGAGAAGCAAACATAAAGCTGTTAATAGTTGTTGATAGTATTTGAATCATACAAAAATAGATGTTTGCTTTGGTCCCTAAAAGCATGGAATATTTTCTTCAATACTGAATTGATAAAAAAAAGGTTCTCTGGATTAAATCACTTCTTCGCTGTGATAAATAGTGGTATTTTTATTAACAAGTGAATGAAGAAACTGAGTAACTACTGTGTTGTAATAAATAAAATATCTCTGAAATAGGGAGCGGCTACAAAAATAAGGCATACATGTAACGCTATACACAATAGAACAAATACATCATGGTAACAAATTAAGGCATACATATAATGCTATACATCAGGCCTGGATTTACATCACTGGAGCCTATAGACACAGAAGTCTTGGCACCCTAGACTTCGCTATCCATGAACCTACAAACCCCCGCTGAACCACGTGTGTGCTGGCTGGCCCAGCTGTCACTTCTCCCTTAGTTCCCTTGCCCGTCATAGCTAGCTACAGGTGCCTCTTAGTATTATGGAGCCAGAGCTATCTTCAGTATTAAGTAGCTAGAGTTGCCTCCGACTGAAGGGAGATCTGGTCAGTGGAATGCCGAGATCTGGGTGAGTAACCTCTCATTTACAGTCCGCTCAGGACTCGGCATAGGGAAGGAGGGAGGAAGGCACTTGGGGAGGGGAGTTAGCCACCTTTACATCATCCGGTGCCTGTAGGCACGTGACTACAATGCCTTATGGTAAATCTGGCCTTGCTATACACAAAAGAACAAACACATCGTGGGTTCAAAAATAAGGCATACATGTAACACTATGCACAGTAGAAAGAATACACAGTAGAAAGAATACATTGTGGAACGGTCACTGGAATACTTGAGGTAAATGTTTTTAGATTTCATAATTTCTGAATTTCCGAAGCAGATCTGAGGGAGCCTCGGCCGACCAGCGGAAGCGCAGGAGACAATAGGTCATATCCGAGCTTCCTGTAATGGAGAAGATCAAAACCATTCAGAGGCAAAATCAGTGCTATTGATAGTTTACTGTATGCTATGTTCAGTTATCCTCCATGCAAAGTACAAGCACTAGCTCAGACTCTGTGTCGTGTCTGTGGTGACCTCTTCTTAAAGTGTAACCGAGGGGCAGATGGAGGTCACCCGAATCAGATAGTGTGTGTGTGTGGAGCCCACTGAGGCGCTACACCTGCTATTGCTGGAATTCTGTTTTGTCCCCACGTTTATTGCCTAATGAAGCGGGCTCGGCCTGCGAAACGTGTTGCACTTTTGGGGTACTATAGAATAAATGTGATTGCTACTTTTTAGACAATCTTTCGTATCTGCTTTATGGAGGTAAGTCCACCACTCCCTCCTAGCAAATTTTAAAGGTTTTATCCACTTTTATTCTGCTGGCGCCTCTGTTCTCCTACTGCAAGATATAGGTGTATGCACAGTCCCAACTCCCAATCCTACATAAAACCAGTTGGTAGAAGAGTACTGCACATTGTGCAGTTAGTGCAAACTTCAAATACATGGTCAACGTGCGCGTTACAATACAGTGATGCAAGTTAACCAAATATTGCTTATTATCCAAAGTAATGCTTGTGTTACTCATGTACTTCGGATCACCCGAATTGTACAAGGCTGTACTCTGCTGGCATTGGTATCGGTAATATTGATGTGCACCACACCTTAGAGAGGAGTGGGGATATCCTGCCCACACCTCTTATGAGGGGAAGACGGGACTCTGCTGGCCACACTTATTATTTTATGTGTAGAAGAAAGTATATTGCACTGCGGGAGAGATTTGTAGTGGCTTCCCTTGATTTGGGGTTGGAGGAGGCTGTTATGCAGAGCAGGGGGGATTGGTAGCACACTTGGTAGAAGGAGAGGTTATGGTGGCTATATTTGTTGTTGCAGGAGGGTTGGAATGGTGACTAGACTTGATGGGGGAGGACTCAGACAGCCACCGTTATCTGGTTATGAAGGCTGCACTTGTGATGTGAT
Organism: Hyperolius riggenbachi; assembly: GCF_040937935.1. Classification (NCBI taxonomy): domain Eukaryota; kingdom Metazoa; phylum Chordata; class Amphibia; order Anura; family Hyperoliidae; genus Hyperolius; species Hyperolius riggenbachi. Next base: position 34,056,864 of record NC_090655.1, on the reverse strand, counting down.
GCCAGGTGTCACCATGAAGGGGGGGGGGGGGGGGGGGATCGGTCTTGGTTTTGTAGGTACACCCTTAGTGAAAGGTGTTTTATGAGATCTTTCATTGTGATGTTACCTTCAGGGCTTTTAGGTGACAGCATATCAAAATGTTCTTGTGATTTCTCCAAGACTGGATCGTTCATGTCGTCAGTAGGTTGGGTCTTTTCTTCATCATCTATGATGTCATGTGGTGCTTCGTCTGGAACTTTGTTTGGAGCCTCCAGCATGGCTTCCTTCTTGTTCTTCACAGCCCAATGCATGGACTAAAAAACAGAATATTAAAGGAGAACTGTAGTGAGAGGTATATGGAGGCTGCCATATTTATTTCCTTTTAAAGAGAACCCGAGGTGGGTTTGAAGAATATTATCTGCATACAGAGGTAGGATCTGCCTATACAGCCCAGCCTCTGTTGCTATCCCAAACCCCCCTAAGGTCCCCCTGCACTCTGCAATCCCTCATAAATCACAGCCACGCTGCTGACAAACAGCTTGTCAGAGCTGGCTGTGTTTATCTCTATAGTGTCAGTCTGCTGCTCTCCCCGCCTCCTGCAGAACTCCGGTCCCCGCCTGCATCCCTTCCCTCCCTGCTGATTGGAGGGAAGGGACAGGGGCAGGGACCGGAGCTATGCAGGAGGCGGGGGAGAATCTGAGACTGACACTACAGATGTAAACACAGCCTCACAGCAGGGCTTTGATTTATGAGGGATTGCAGAGTGCAGGGTGACCTTAGTGGGGTTTGGGATAGCAACAGAGGCTGAACTGTATAGGCAGATCCAGCCTCTGTATGCAGATAACATTCTTTAAACACACCTCGGGTTCTCTTTAAGCAATACCAGTTGCCTGGCTATTCAGCTAATCCTCTGCCTCTAATACTTTCAGCCATAGGCCCTGAACAAGCATGCAGCAGATCAGCTGTTTCTGACAAATTTAGACAGATATGACAAGATTAGCTGCATGCTTGTCTCTGGTGTGATTCAGACACTTCTTTAGGCAAATAGACCATCAGAGCTGCCAGGCAACTGGTATAGCTTAAAAGGAAATAAATATGTCAGCCTCCATATCCCTCTCACTACAGTTCTCCTTTAAAGGAGTTGGGGCATACATTACACACCTTACAAAACATGGACCATAAACTTGATATGGTTGATATGGTAGTAATAAAACTTGAAGTCAGCTTGCCATAAATCATTATTTTATATATTAAATATTAGAGTCCATAGGGGTTGATGCATGAAGCTGCAGTAATATTGTTGTGCGCAGACAGAACATGGCAGCACTACCGTTACTATCGGCAGAAGGTTACCGCGAGTTACTCTACTAGCACAACCTTTGGTATTCGAGCAACACTACTGTTGCTACGGTAACAGCAATACTAACCCACGTTACTCTAGCTTTACCAGGCTTTATTTAGGGCCTGTTAGCACCAAAATATCATAACTCTGGATGTAGTCTTGAGGCTAGTGCCAACAAGCAAAGTGAAAAACAGCCAATAGGAAAATGAACTGATAATCACTTCGGAAGTGGTGGTTTGGGTGCAGTCTAATAAAATACACACACACACGTTTTCGAAGGATACTACCAATCAAAGGTGCTGAAGCAGAAATAAGGAAGGAATAGATTACCCTTAGTCATATAATTAAAATTTGGGATGGGAGAAAAAGTGGAAACTTTTTCAAAAAGACCTTGTAGTTTTTGAGAAAATCAATTTTAAAGTTTCAAAGGAAAAAAGTATACATGTAAATACATTAACTGTCATTTACCACATTTTAATGTATACTATTTTCCTTTGAAACTTTAAAATTGATTTTCTCAAAATCTATAAGGGTTTTTTTTGATAAAATTTGCTAAATCCGTGATCACGAGCCAGGATTTGGGCCATGATAACGGGTGCATTCGGAACTGAATCCGTGATCAAAAGGCGATCACGAATCTGAATCCGGCCTTGTGATCAGGAAAAACAGAGCAACACTATTTATTTGTCCCTCTTTCAGGACTTTCAGGACTGATGTAAAAATCTGTGTAATTATATGTATTTTCTAATGAAAACATATGTTTAATTGACTTCCATCCTTTTAAATTGATTTATTTCTGAACCAGGATTGAAAGGACCAGTGTGGTTTTAATTCTAAAATATATTTTTCCTATGAAATCTTTTTGGTATGTGTTAAAAGGGGTGGTTGGGGGTGTGATTAGTGGTGTGCCGGGGGCATAATTAGGGGTGTGGTGGGGCGTGGCTTAAGTGTCCTTCTTTCTTATTTCATAAAGTTGGATAAGGTACAAGGCTAATCATTCTGTTGTACAAGGCTCTTCACTTGAGCATGTGTACAAGGCTCTGTTGTACAACTGCTTCTGAAAGTATTTGGTACATTAGCCATGTCTGTGAAGAGTCCAGATTAGGAAATGCTTATTTGCCAACTTCAGAGAGAGCGTGCAAAAGGGGTTACTGTAGAGCAGGCAGTGACCCATCTGGAAATCACTACAAAGTTTGGATTAGGAAATGTCTATTTGCTAAATTCCGAGGAAGAACAAAATTTGTTTCATCCCATTTAAACAAACTATTGCAAAACACACCATTATACAATCAAAACAAAGAAAGATGCCAGCAGACTCTTCCCCCAATCACAACATAGTCTTTGTTGGGTCACATGACACACCCACCCCGCTCAAATGAAATCCAGGCAAAACATAACCGTAAGCACATGTGTGGCTACATCACACTCACGCAGTGCTTTGTCTAGTCGGGTAAATGACGACTGTTCCTAAGAAATCAGTAATTAGGAAATGTACCATTTTGAGAGAATCCTGCAGAGCTTCCCATTGCGTAAATGGAACTTTAATCCCGCTCCGTCTCCAGTAATCATAGCGAGCCCTGCTCTCCTCGTTGGTTAATGTGTCTTTGGCTTGCTGAAGTTTTTGAAACTCTTCAACTGAAAAGTAGCAAAACAAATTGAAATACTTAACATGTGTTGTGTTATAGAGAAAATAACTGCGTCAGAGCGCAAATAACTGCATCAGAGCTGGTTATAGGTAAATTATAGACTGAGTTGCATCTTTAGGTTTTATTACTTTTAGTATTTTAACCACTTCAGCCTTCAGTGTATTTTCACCTTATGCATCTGAGCAATTTTCACATTTCAGCATTCCTCCCATTCATTTGACAATAACTTTATTACTACTTTAAAATTATTTATATCTTATTTTTTCCACCGCCTATAAGGCTTTCTTTGTGTGGTACATTTATGCTAAGAATTATTTTTTTCTAAATGCATTTTAATGGGAATATTAAACAAAAATGGAAAAAAATCATTACTTCTCAGTTTTTGGCCATTATAGTTTTAAAATAGTACATGCTACCATAATTAAAACCCACGTATTTTATTTGCCCATTTTTCCCGGTTATTACACCATTTAAATTATGTCCCTAGTACAATGTATGGCGACAATGTTTTATTTGTAAATAAAGGTGCATTTTGTTAGTTTTGCATCCATCACTATTTACAAGCTCATAATTTAAAAAATAACAGTAATTTACCCTCTTGACATACATATTTAAAAAGTTCAGTCCCTAAGGTAACTATTTATGGTTTGTTTTTGTTTTTTTTTAATGTGTTTTTTTTTTATGCAAAAGTTTCACGTGGGTATTTATGGAAGAGTGTGGGAGGTAAGGGGTTAATTATACATTATGTGTAGGTCTCTTTATTCAAATAAATGTATATAGGTGTCATTTTACTATTTGGCCACAAAATGTCCTCATTATTAGCTTCCTGCTCGTGCTTTTAGTACGCAAAACAGGAAGCAATGATTGTAAAGGTAATTACAGTGTTTACAAATGACCACAGGCATCACATTGATGCTGCGATCATTGACACGGGGACCTAAAACAATGAATGTGAACTGCATTCCCATTTATTGATCTCCAGTCTAACGGGTGGCAGCAAGAACAAGTTCAGGATCACACACACGGGCGAGCAGGAGAGTTCACAGTGGAGATTTCGGCAGAGTACGTATATTTACTCCCTTGAGGCTTAGATTACGTTTTAAGGGGAGTAGATATACTACTACTAAAACCATTAAGTGGTTAAAGAAGACTTTTACAGAATAAAATTTTATTCACGCCAGAAATTAAAAAAAGAAAGACAGGGATTTTTACATGAGGCATTTTCCAGTCCCCCCCCCCAAATAGTATGTCAGGGTCCCTCAAATCCCTTCTATTGCACTGATGCCAGCTCTGAAAGATCTGCGACTGGAACTCTGGTTGCGCCTACTGCGCATGCGCAGCCTCCTTGAATGCTCCTGCTTCTGGGAGTTTCCTGTGTGCTCTCAAAAGATGGAACCGTGCACGCGCACAATGCTCTGGCAACAGGAGCCCAATCAAGGAGGCACGCAGAAGGGACCACGCATGTGCAGTAGGCATGACTGGAGATCTTGCAGAAGCACAACAAAGGGCTATCGGGACGCCAAAAGATCTGAAAGACGGGGGGGGATTGTTGGAGAAAGCCAACAGTAAGTGTGAAATAAAATTGCTTACTTATCTAGTCAGTGTTCTGCCCTTGGCAAAATCTTTCCTCACCCTGATTTACATCACTAAATTTATCACAGGTAGCAACATCTTTAGGGCTCATTCACACTTAAGCGATTAGCGGGTGATTCCTTTTTTAAAGGAATACTTAAGTCATCAAAAAAATATGACTTCTACTCACCCGGGGCTCTCCTCAGCCCTCTGCAGCTGAACGGTGCCCTTTCCGTGTCCCTCCGATGCGCCTGGACTCGCTGGCGGGCACTTCCGGTTTGGCCGTCACCGGCCGACAGGCTGGGAACGCGGCTAATTAGCCGTGTTCCCGCCCGCAATAGCGCCATCTATAATGCTATTGCGGCCGGGAACGCAAGGAGGAGAGCCCCGGGTGAGTAGAAGTCATATTTTTTTTTTTGATGACTTAAGTATTCCTTTAAAGGGCTAGTGCTTTGTTACCCTATGGCAGTGCTCTCACTGCCGCGATTCGCTCTGATAGCGGGTTTTTTGCGACTAGCGGCAATGCAAATGTGTTACCTGCAGCATTGTTGGAGGGATTCAGAAGCGATCCTGGTACAGTGATTATAAAGCAATCACTCTGAAATTGCAGAAGTGTCCAGTGATTTTACCGTGCTAATCGCAGTAAGATCACCCGTGTAAATGCCGCAGTAAAAATCGCAGTAAAATCACCTGTGTAAATGCTAGCGATAAGCGCTAGTGTTTTGCTATTTTCAGATGTGAACAGGGCCTTACTTCTGGCAAGATGCATCACTGGGGAATGTTGTGTGTCCTGAAGTGAGCAGAGGCACATGGGCCTATATGCAATTCACTCCTAGGAGACAATTTTTCATCTTCTATTTTGAATAACTTTCCTGCACTTTGCAAATGAAAAAGTACCAAAAAGTAGGTGGAAAAGTACTATCAAAACTATTTTAAGTATTTTCTTGCTTGCTGGTGACTTCAAAGGCAATTTATTGACAAGTTTGAAAATATCCCTTAGGAGAAAAAGTGATTGCATATGGGCCCTAGTCTCCTAGAATACTCAAGAAGGAGAATAGGCGGTACCAACTTGTTACGTGCACAGATTAGGACACTTTTTTCACTTTGTCTGAGGAAGCGGACTGTGATCGACGAAATGCATTATCTTGTGAGTGTCTGACTTGCATTAAAGGTTATTATTTTTACATCCATTGGTCTTGCCCTTTCTTGTTAGGCTGCTTTCACAGTGAGACGTTACAGGCGCACGTTAGAGCAGCCTGTAACGCACCCCACCGCACAGCAATGAAAAATCAATGGGCTGTTCATAGTGCCCACATTGCGTTACACAGTAACGCTACACGTTCGTTTGAAGTGCAGCATACTGTGCGTTCTATGTTAGACTGTTTGCACATGCTCAGTATGGGTGTTTTTTTTTTGTGGGCGGAGAGGAGGCGGGGAGAGGCCGCTACGTAGCCAGTCACATGGCTACTTTATATTCACTGCACTTGCAGTGTTTACTTCCAGGAGCGGCCGCTGATTGGCTGGCGGGACCACGTGATGCGTAGAGCTCCGCTCACGTGGTCTCCGCAGCGCATCCGACAGAGCAGGCACACCAAGAGCTGCTTGTAACACGGCTCTTGGCAGCGTCCTGCTCCAACACCACCAGGCGTTGCGTTAGGGGCACGTTATGTGACCTTAACGTGTCATCTAATGCAATGTCATAGTGGGAAAGAAGCCTTAGAGGTGAGCCAAATTTATTCTATTTTAAACCTAAGCCATTTCCTAAATGTACCTTAGGCCACATACAGACATCAGACCATAGTCTTTGGAAAATGAAAGATCACAGACCAATCTTACCACCCTTCCTGTAGTATAAGAGCCATACTCTACACAGTCTTTTCTATGGAGCTGAACTCCACATCAGAAGAAAATCATTGCAAGATGCTGCACACACAGATGCTGTACAGACACAAAAGATCAGTATCTGCAAAAGATCTGTTCCTGCCAAAAATCCATTCCTGCAAATTGCAATGATAGTCTATGAGATCTGCAGATCATCATACACACATGATTTAACTGACATTCATCTGCAGATCAGATCCACCAGGATGGATTTTCAGATCTGCAGATCTGCAGATGAATGTCAGTTAAATCATGTGTGTATGATGATCTGCAGATCTCATAGACTATCATTGCAATTTGCAGGAATGGATTTTTGGCAGGAACAGATCTTTTGCAGATACTGATCTTTTGTGTCTGTACAGCATCTGTGTGTGCAGCATCTTGCAATGATTTTCTTCTGATGTGGAGTTCAGCTCCATAGAAAAGACTGTGTAGAGTATGGCTCTCATACTACATGAAGGGTGGTAAGATTGGTCTGTGATCTTTCATTTTCCAAAGACTATGGTCTGATGTCTGTATGTGGCCTTAGAGTGCCCCCCAACCCCAAGGAGTAATTAAAGTTCCTATCCAATATGTATTGTTGCATGGGTGTCTATTGGGAAGATCCCCTTTCACATACTGCCTGCCACAGAGACAAAATATCCAGACTAATATCTGCTTATTTTTTATTATTATTTCATCCTCAGATTTACCATAAGGCACTGTAGGCAAGTGCCTACAGGTGTCTGATGAAAGAAAGGCAGCTCACTCTGCTCCTTGCGTCTCCATCCCTTCTTCCCTATGCAGAGTCCTGAGACAAGTGTAAATGAGAGGTTACTCACCCAACTCTTGGCATTCCATTGACGAGGTCTCCTTTCAGTCTGGGGCAACTTAATACTGAGGGTACTTCTGGCTACCTAATACTAAGGGGCACCTTAGTAGCTACCTATGACAGGCAAGGGAAGTAAGGGAGAAGTGACAGCTGGGACAGTCAGCACACTTGCAGTGCAGTTCAGTGGGGGATTGTAGGTCAATGGAGGGCACAGTCCAGGGTGCCAGGACATCTGTGCCTATAGGCTCCTGTGATGTAAATCTGGGCCTGATGGTAACGCTAACGATAACACATACTTTCTATTGACCGTATGCTTCACTGTACATGATGCAATGCGCAGATAATGTGCAGTGCTGCTTTCCCATTCCTTTGTGTTCCCGCTGTTACAGGAAGCCCAAAAGCCACTGAACACAGCCTTAAACTTTGTTCCCATGAAGCCAAAATAAGCTTTTGAATACGTTTTATGTATAAGATTTAAACTACACTTTTACTCAAGCTGGCAGACATGGACAGAGGCTTCCTTTACTGAATGCCCAGGTCATACCCCCAGCGTCATTAATCCTGCCCATTTAATGTACAAGACTAACTAGGACTAAAAACCCGACTGTCTCCTATTCTAAGCTTATACTTTTGCACTGACACAGATGTGAGGTCATCACAGGCCCAAAGTGTATTATGCTGTCATTGTGACTTCATGCAGGGGCCTGACAACAGACCCTACAAGGGATGCAGCCGCTGGGGGGCCCAGAAGCAGCAGGGGGCCCCATGGGGGGGGAGAAGTCTATTTTCCTGTCCTGAGAGACTGACAACTAAGGGCATGGAGAGAAAAAATACTTTCTGATCTCTGCACAATTGTTCTAATGACTTCTGCTCAGCCACTGATAAGGAATCCTACAACGTTTTGCAGATCGTCACTATTCAGTGTTCAGTGGGGTCTTGTGTACAGCATTGTTCTGCCCCCAACCTTTCTACCCCTACCCAAGTGCTGTGTAAGGTAGTGATGCTTGAGGAGTCTGGGCAGGGAGAGAAAAAGCTTTCTGCTCTCTCACAATGGTTCTAATGACTGCATCTGTTCAGCCACTGATAACTAATCATACAAAATTTTGTAGACACAGATTTGTAGACAGTCCCTATTCAGTGTGCAGCGGGGTCTCGTGTACAATACCCAGCCCCCAGCCTCTCCACCCCCTCCCCAAGTGCTGTGTACTGTAGTGATGCTGGAGAAGTCTGCAGAGCCAGTTCTGCTCCATCAGAGATGGACAGAGTGAGTGTAATAAGCTGAGGCCGGGAGCACACTCGTATGTCGGTTTTCTGTATGCGTTTTCTGCACACCATGCGTCTGTATGTGTGAAACATGCACATTTTATCACAGAAGCTAATGTAATTGATATAGAAAGTTCTCCCAGTGCCTCACTGCTGTCTGTTTTTATCTGCATGGGGAAAACACATTCAAGTGTGCACTAGCCAACTGACTAACATTGGGTCTCAGTTTACCTGGGTGGGGCCCTTCCTAAGTTTTGCAGGGGGCCCAGTGATTTCTGGTTATGCCCCTGACATCATGGATTTACCTGCTGCATGTTTTCCGGGGTGCTTGTCAGGATGCAATTCAAGAGCTCTGACTTTATATTCTGCCAGAATCTGTTCCACCTGGAGGAAAGAAGAGAAAAAAAAATCCCACAGCATGAGTGGCCATGACACGGTCTATAAACACTACTGTCCTATAGAACAATCTGTATGTATCCTGACAATGGTCGACTCTCCCCACACAGCCCCGGGAACCTGTCAGGATTCATTTTCCACTGCCTTTGCTTTTATGGAGAAGAGCTTTTCCCTGAGTCACTGCTCCTCACCTGATAACAGAGCAGATAAAAGCACAGGAAATCATTACAGGAAACAACACGGGTAAAATATGCAGGAGACAAGCAGCAGCGCTGCACACATCCTCCCTTCATCACCTGCTCTTCACTGGACGTTCACCGCCATACACAGATCAGAAAAGTCCAGACATTTATGGCAACCAGTAATCTACCTTCAGTAGCATAAAGGCATCTGAGCGCCTTATTTTGAAAATATATAAAAAATAGACAAGACAAATAACATTTATATTGCGCTTTTCTCCTTGCGGACTCAAAGCGCCAGAGCAGAGCAGCAGCCACTAGGGCGCGCTCTATTGGCAGTAGCAGTGTTAGGGAGACTTGCCAAAGGTCTCCTACTGAATTGGTGCTGGCTTACTGAACAGGCAGAGCCGAGATTCAAACTCTGGTCTCCCGTGTCAGAGGCAGAGCCCTTAACCATTACACCATGCAGCCACTGCTTACCGACATGTAGCCAGACATGGCCTTGTATTTTGTGTTCAACAGTTGTCACAAGAAAAATTAGACAAGATAGCAGTGTTAGGAAGACTTGCCTAAGGTCTCCTACTAAATTAGTGCTGGCTTACTGAACAGACAGAGCCGAGATTCGAACCCTGGTCTCCCGTGTCAGAGGCAGAGCCCTTAACCATTACACCATCAGCCAAAATATATCTAAAAACGTACCTCCCCTATGATGCAGGTTTTTGTTGGGGGCAGGGTTGATTTACTTACCTGCGGGATGCTGCTCCCTTATCCCCGCCCCCCTCCCTTCCCCGTCTATATGAGGGCATACATTTTGCTGCTGTTGGCGGAGAACTGCAGATTTGTATTGCCCGCAGTGATGTTGAACTTCCCCGGCCACCACAGTGCATGCTGGGAGATGTGATTACATAAATGACTTAAAGGGACTCCGAGCACCTTTTATGGGCATGCCTTTAAGCCAGACAACTTCCAACAAAGTCGTGCTATGACCCCTCTGGAGGAGCGTCTTGCAATGGCCATGCGTGTCACTTCCTCTTCCTGCTTCTCTCAGTGATGCACTTCTCTAACAGAGAAGACAGGGGTGACCCGGAAGTTATAACATAGCCAAGATGGCAGCCGCGATTTTTAAATTACAATTGAATGAAAACTATTTGGCGTAGAATGGTGATTCAGGCATCAAAGGAAAGAGGAGAGCACATGCTACAGAAAGGTATGCATTTTTAAATACTTTGCAGTACTGGTCGAAGTCTTAAAGGCATGCCTATGAGAGGTGCTCGGAGTACTTTTAATCTCCCGCATGCAATGGGAGTTGGTGAATTGCTCAACATCATTTGGCACTTCAAGCCAGCGGTACCAACAGCAAGATGGATGTCCACCTATAGATGGAGGGTGGGGCTGAGCAGCAGCCCCCTGTAGGTGAGTAAATTAACACTGCCCCCCACAAAAGTCCACATAATTTATAAACCTCCTTGTTGGCGGGGGAGGGGCTACGTTTTATATATTTTTAAAATAAGGTGCTCAGAGCCTTTGAATGTACCCATCAATGATACAATCTTACCAAATCTATGTGGTGGAAGGGTAAACTGATTGAATACACTTTGAATTGATACTTTAGGTAGTCCCATATTACATAGAAGTGGTAAGATTATACAATCCAGTGGAGCTGTCCCAAACAGTTCGCATGCAAACTTATTCGCGCGAAGAACGCTGTTCGGATCGGATCACGAACTTTGTCAGTTCGACCCTCCCCCTATACTACATCATTGGGTAAACTTTGACTCTCTACATCACAGTCAGCAGACACATGGCGGCTAATCAGGCTGCACTGCCTCCTGGGACCCCCACCCCCTTATATAAGGCAGCAGCGTCGGCCATGTTCTCACTCTGCGTGCTGCTGTATTAGTGAGAAAAGGGAGAGACATTGGAGAGATAGGGAAAGCGATGGTTAGGCTCTTGTTAGCTTGCTCCTTGCTGATATTTGTTGCTGAAAAAGCACCACCAAAACAGCTCTTGTAAGAGCTAATGTTCTTGTGATTTTTTTTTTTTGATTTTTTTTTTTTTTTTGTGTGGCCCACTGACACTGCATATACAGCCTTGTCTGTCGCAGCTTGCCCTTGCTAATTGCTATACTGTGCCAGGCCCAGCACATTCAGTGCCTAGTGTGACTGCTGCATGCTGTTTTAGATACCAGTCCGTGCATACCTTTCACTGCACCTGTGTGTGACAGCACGCAGTTTTATATACCAGTCACTGCATACCTGTTAACTGCACCTGTGTGACATCTGTGCATTGTATTGTAATACCAGTCCGTGCATACCTTTTCAGTGTGTGTGTGCGTGCGTGTGTGTCAGCTGCACATTGTATTGTAATACCAGTCACTGTCATGGGCGTCCCTACGTCTGGCAAAATGGGGCAGACGCCACCCCCTGGCCAGCTGCTGCCCCCCCTAGCCACCCGAACTCAGAAGTGTTTGAAGCCGCGGCTGCCACTTGCTCCCCGAGGCTGACAGGCTGCTGCTGTACTGCCCATCACCCACCCACTCTCCCCGTGCACTGGGCGGGGGGTTGGCAGGTGAATAAGTCCCGGTGCCCACCCTCCACAGAGTCCCCCTGCGTCCCTGTACCTATGCACTGAAGCGCTATCATCAGACAGATGACAGGCTCTGCAGAGACTGTAGCATTACTGTTGCTAGGCAACAGCAGGAAGCGGTGCCGACTTCTTGCGTGTTGCCTGGGTCTAGGAGAAGTGGCCCCACTTGCTTGTCATCCAAGCCATCATGGGACACGGGAACTTCTGGAAGTCTGGCACTGCACAGTGCTCAGCATCTGACAAGAGACAGGAATCCCCAGGCAGCAGTGAGCTCCTCCACATGACCTCACCAGCCAGCCAGGCAAACTTCACGTGCACTGAATGGCTAGTTGTCGCCCGTACTCTGCTGCAAGACGAAGGTATGGGGGAGGGGGGTAATAGAGGCTGTAAAGCTGCAGCAGAGAGACGTCTGTGAGCATGTCCCCTTCCCAATCACATAACTGTGTACAGGGCCGGCCTTAGGTCTCACAGCGCCCTGAGCGAAACCTGACTTTTGTGCCCCCCCCCCCTTCATCCTCTTCCCACGTGCATATACACACACGCACGCACGCACATATACTAGAGTGACCATATTTTTGTGGGTCCAACCTGGGACGGGGAGGGGGGCGTGGGGGGGGAGGGGGGCGTGGGGGGGGGGGAGCCGCGTCGAAAAGTGGGGAGGACTGAGCGCGCAGCGGCGAAGACTGGGGGGGGGGGGGGGGGTTGCGCGCCGAAAAAATGGGCGTGGCCATGACATTGTATGGGCGGAGCTAACGTAATGATGTAACAGCGAGGCATAAGAAAGCAGTGTTTACGCCATGATGTGGACAAACGAGACTTTGCATCATAGGTGTGCAGAAACTGTGTGATGCTAATAGTATACCGTAACCCCAAAGCAGCAAACATAGCCATCTATGACCATTAAATAATAAATGTAGTAACAGTTACCCCGGACACCAGAAAATAAACGCAATAGGCAACATGTCAGTACAAAATAAACGCAATGCGGGCAACATGTCGGTACAAAATAAACGCACTGCGGGCAAACATTTCACCAGAAAAGAAACGCACTGCGGGCAAACCTTTCGCTAGAAAAGAAACGCACTGCGGGCAAACATTTCGCTAGAAAAGAAACAATGCGGGCAAACATTTCACCAGAAAAGAAACGCAATGCGGGCAAACATTTCGCTAGAAAAGAAACGCACTGCGGGCAAACATTTCGCTAGAAAAGAAACAATGCGGGCAAACCTTTCACCAGAAAAGAAACGCAATGCGGGCAAACATTTCGCTAGAAAAGAAACAATGCGGGCAAACATTTCACCAGAAAAGAAACACAATGCGGGCAAACATTTCGCTAGAAAAGAAACAATGCAGGCAAACATTTCCCCAGAAAAGAAACGCAATGCGGGCAAACCTTTCGCTAGAAAAGAAACAATGCAGGCAAACATTTCCCCAGAAAAGAAACGCAATGCGGGCAAACATTTCACCAGAAAAGAAACAATGCGGGCAAACATTTCGCTAGAAAAGAAACAATGCGGGCAAACATTTCACCAGAAAAGAAACAATGCGGGCAAACATTTCGCTAGAAAAGAAACAATGCGGGCAAACATTTCACCAGAAAAGAAACGCAATGCGGGCAAACATTTCGCTAGAAAAGAAATAATGCGGGCAAACATTTCGCTAGAAAAGAAACAATGCGGGCAAACATTTCGCTAGAAAAGAAACGCAATGCGGGCAAACATTTCGCTAGAAAAGAAACAATGCGGGCAAACATTTCACCTGGAAAAGAAACCTAATGCGGGCAAACATTTCACCTGGAAAAGAAAGCAATGATTTACTCACCTGGCAGAAGTGTCCGGCCTCTGGCGCGCTGCTCCGTCCCGGGACCGTCTTGTTCCTTCTGCTCTTCTCTCCCGCGCCGACAGGGCTACGGCAAGATGGCGCCCGAAGCCCTGTATTGGAGACACAAATAGGTCTCCAGTACAGGGCTTCGGCAGCCATCTTGCCGTAGCCCTGCTCGCCTGCCGGTGTCGGAAACAGACACCGGAAGAGGAGGCTGGAGCGGGGCTGCAGGCAATGAACTGGCACGGCGTCTATAGACGCCGCTGCCAGTTCATTGAGGAGAGAGTGGCCAGAGTCCCGAGGCCGGGACGTTCCGCTGCTGAAAGCGGGACGTTTCCCGGGACCTCATTAAGCCTGGGACAGCGGACCCCGAATCCAGGACGTGTCCCGGGCAATCCGGGACGTCTGGTCACTCTAACATATACACACACAGGCCCATATGCAATTCCCCTTTTCACCTGAGATATTTCCTAGAACAGTGGTTCCCAACCTTTTTGACGTTGTGACACATCATGCCAAATGGACAGATCTCCGTGACACGTCACATTTGTATAATAGAAAAATACTATTAATAACCATGAATGGATGGAAAGTGTGCATTATCATGAATACACTTAAAAATAAAGGCTAGAACCTTTCAGGAATATTAATAAAAAAAAATCAGTGGGACAGTTAGCCGCCTCCTCCCCCATTTAGAATGATAGCACAGCACTGACAATTTGCACCACGCGTTATAGCCACAGTGCGCCCTTCCCCCTCCAAAACGCCCTCAGACTCAGTATAGATAGGTAGCCAGATATAGGTGCCCCCAGTATAGGATCTCATGTATAGGTGCCCTCAATATAGGTTGCCAAGCATAGTTGCCCCAGTATAGGAAGTCAGTTGAAGGTCTCCATCCCCCCCATAGGTAGCCAAGCATAGGTGCCTCCAGTATAGGTAGCCAGGAGTAGGCGCCCTCCCTCAGTATAGGTAGCCAGCTATAGGTGTCCTCAGTATAGGAAGTCAGGTGTTGGAGCCCTCAGTATAGGTAGCCAGCTATAGGTGTCTCCAGTATAGGAAGTCAGGTGTTGGAGCCCTCAGTAAAGGTAGCCAGCTATAGGTGCCCTCAGTATAGGAAATCAGGTGTAGATGCCCTCAGTATAGGCAACCAGCTATAGGCGCCCCCTTGGAAGCTGGCGCCTTGAGCGACCGCTCCGGTCACTCATATCAAAGGCCGGCTATGACTGTGTAGGTGTTCTAAGTCTCCCTGCGCGGTAGAGCCCTCAGTGTAACTGCCTCCCCCCCTCACCTCAGGCATTCATTATGTGTAAGGGGGGTGGGAGTTGATTAGATGTGTGTGTCAGTGTGGTGTATGTGTGTGTGTCTGTGTACAGTGTGTGTGTGTGTGTCTGGTGTATGTATGTGTCTGTGTACAGTGTGTGTGTCAGTGTGGTGTATGTGTCTGTGTACAGTGTGTGTGTATGTGTGTCAGTGTGGTGTGTGTCAGTGTGTGTGTGTGTGTGTGTGTGTGTGTGTGTGTGTGTGTGTGTGTGTGTGTGTGTCAGTGTGGTGTCTGTGTACAGTGCGTGTGTATGTGTGTCAGTGTGGTGTGTCTGTGTACAGTGTGTGTGTGTGTGTGTGTGTCAGAGTGGTGTCTGTGTGTACAGTGTGTGTGTCTGTGTGGTGTGTGTGTGTGTGTATAGTGTGTGTGGTGTGTGTCAGTGTGGTGTGTGTGTGTCAGAGTGGTGTATGTGTGTACAGTGTGTGTGTCTGTGTGGTGTGTGTGTGCCTGTGTCTGTGTGTGTCAGTGTGGTGTGTGTGTGTCAGTGTGCCTGTGTCTGTGTGTGTCAGTGTGGTGTGTGTGTGTGTGTGTGTGTGTGTATATTTTGGCATACATTCAAAGTGTACCTGTCACTAGGGGTAGAAGAGGATTTATTCTTCCAGCCATCAGCTCTGCCATTCTTCCAGCCATCAGCTCTGTTATTGCCCTCCTGGTGCCCTTCAGTGCCAAACACTAACCCTCCCCCTAACTACACCTACCACCAACCCTCCTCCTCCCTACACCTACCACCAACCCTCCTCCTCCCTACACCTACCACCAACCCTCCCCCTACCTACACCTAACACTAACCCTCCCCCACCTACACTTACCACCGACCTTCCACCAACCTATACCTAACAACACCACCACAACTATCAGACATACACACACACACACACACACACACACACACACTCTGTACACAGACACACAGCGGAAAAAGCACCGGTGGAATTTGCACACCTGAGGCGGGAGGCCTCAGGTATGCAAATTCCACCGGTGCTTTTTCCGCTGTCCCTGTCGCTACAGAGTTATGTTCCAGAGTTATGTTGCTACAGTCCCTGTCGCTACAGAGTTATGTTCCATACACTGGGTGGCTCCTGGCGCTACCTAAACTGGGGGTACCTGCCACTAACTGAACTTGTGGGCTCCTGTCACTACCTGAACTGGGGGGCACCTGTCACTACCTGAACTGGGGGGCACCTGTCACTACCTAAATGGGGGGGGGGGGGGTACCTGTCACTAACTGAACTGGGGGACACCTGTCTCTAAATGGACTGGGGGGGGAGCTCCTGTCACTACCTGAACTGTGGGGCCCTGTCACTACCTAAACTGGGGGGCTCCTGGCACTACCTAAACTAGGGGGCATCTGTCACTACCTAAACTATCAAGGCCAGCCAGCCCAGCATCACCACCAGCCAACCAGCCCAGAATCCCTGTCAAAAAGGCCACAGCATCACCACCAGTCAGGCCAGCATTTACTTCAACCAGCCAAGCATAGCCCAGCATCTCCGCCAGCCAGGTCACAGCATAACCGCCAGCCAGTTCAGCCACAGCATCACTGCCAGCCAGACCACAGCCCACACATCACCCCCAATCCAGCCAAAAACAGTATTGCCAGGCCAGCCAGGCACAGCAGCCAGTAGAGGAGAATTCAGAAGCCAGGTGAGAGGTGTCTACCATATTAAAGGATACCCGAAGTGACATGATAATAATTGCAGTATTTGTATAGTGCCCTTCTCCTGTCGGACTCAAAGCGCTTGCGAGGCAGCCACTAGAGCGCACTCAGTAGGCAGTAGCAGTGTTAAGGAGACTTGCCCAAGCAACTCCTTACTGAATAGGTGTTGGCTTACTGAACAGGCAGAGCTGAGATTTGAACCCAGGTCTCCTGTGTCAGAGGCAGAGCCCTTAAAGGATACCCGAACTGACATGTGACATGATGATATAGACATGTGTATGTTACGTGCCTAGCACACAAATAACTATGCTGTGTTCCTTTTTTTCTTTCTCTGCCTGAAAGAGTTAAATATCAGGTATGCAAGTGGCTGACTCAGTCCTGACTCGGACAGGAAGTGACTATAGTGTGACCCTCACTGATATGAAATTCCCATTTTTTACCTCTTTCTTGCTCTCAGAAGCCATTTTCTGCTAGGAAAATGTTTTATAGTTGGAATTCCTTATCACACTGTAGTCACTTCCTGTCTGAGTCAGGGCTGAGTCAGCCACTTACATACCTGATATTTAACTCTTTCAGGCATAGAAAGAAAGAAAGGAACACAGAATAGTTATTTGTGTGCTAGGCACTGTACATACCCATGTCTATCTCATCATGTGACATGTCAGTTCGGGTATCCTTTAACCATTACACTATCCAGCCACTTGACGAGATGGACATGCCTAGCACACAAATAACTATGCTGTGTTTGTTTCTTTCTTTCTTTCTCTGCCTGAAAGAGTTATCAGGTATGTAAGTGGCTGACTCAGTCCTAACTCAGACAGGAAGGGACTACAGTGTGACCCTCACTGATAAAAAATTCCAACTATAAAACACTTTCCTAGCAGAGAATGGCTTCTGAGAGCAGTAAAGCGATAAAAAAGGGTCAATAGTTCATAGATTTTTAGCTGTGGCATGCTTTAATGAATGTGTCATTGAGCAAAAACAATAAAACAGTTAAAACTTAAAAAGTAGATTTAAACATAAAATAAAACTGTGGAATATCTTAAAAAGTCATTTTTAGGAGAAGGAAGAGCGATACAATAGTTTATTTCATTAGTTTATTTTCGCTTCGGGTGTCCTTTAAGGGGGCATTCTGCCTATTTATGTGAAATGCTGTCTTTTTATGTGCCTCATGACTGCTGAATTTGTCTTGTTAGGGCCCTCATGGTTACTGAATTTGTCTTGTTGGGGGCCTCATAATTGCTGAATTTGTCTTGATGGGGGCCTCATGATTGCTGAATTTGTCTTGATGGGGGCCTCATGATTGCTGAATTTGTCTTGTTGGGGGCCTCATGATTGCTGAATTTGTGTTTTTGGGGCCCTCAGGATTGCTGAATTTGTCTTGTTGGGGGCCTCATGATTTCTGAATTTGTCTTGATAGGGGCCTCATGATTGCTGAATTTGTCTTGTTGAGGGTCACATGATTGCTAACAGCGAGACTATGGGAAAAGCTGAATCCTTATCATATGAGAAAATAGCATTAAACCTACTTTTTTAGCTTTTTAAAACAGAAAATAAAACTGGGAGGTTCTAAAAAAAGAATACATTTTTCAGGAGTAGGATGGATGAAATTGTTTATCTTCACAGTTTATTTTCAACTTGGATTTTCCATAGTGTTCATGTATGAGTTAAAACGTTTGTATTTTGTTTAAATTGCTGTTGCCACTTTGCGATAGATAAGTGACTTTTGGGTTGCAGTTTGGGCACTCGGCCTCCAAAAGGTCCCCTACCACTGTCTTAATCTAATGTCCCACATTGCTAAGTTCATGTAAATTTGTCTCCACCCATGACCACACCCACATTCTGGTCCATGGCCACACCCATTTTTCGGCGTGGCGCACTATGCGCGCCGCACAAATTCTCCAACGCTTTCGGCGCTGCGCGCACCGCACCACTTCTTCCTCCCCTTCTTGCCCCCCCCTGGAAAAATTTCTGCGGACGCCCATGGTCACTGTATACCTTTCACTGCACCTGTGTGTGACAGCTGCACATTGTATTGTAATAGCAGTCACTGTATACCTTTCACTGCACCTGTGTTTGACAGCATGCAGTTTTATATACCAGTCACTGGCATACCTGTTCACTGCACCTCTGTGTGACCGCACGCTGTTTTATATACCAGTCACTGGCATACCTGTTCACTGCACCTCTGTGTGACCGCACGCTATTTTATATACCAGTCACTGGCATACCTGTTCACTGCACCTCTGTGTGACCGCACGCTGTTTTATATACCAGTCACTGGCATACCTGTTCACTGCACCTCTGTGTGACCGCACGCTATTTTATATACCAGTCACTGGCATACCTGTTCACTGCACCTCTGTGTGACCGCACGCTGTTTTATATACCAGTCACTGGCATACCTGTTCACTGCACCTCTGTGTGACCGCACGCTATTTTATATACCAGTCACTGGCATACCTGTTCACTGCACCTCTGTGTGACCGCACGCTGTTTTATATACCAGTCACTGGCATACCTGTTCACTGCACCTCTGTGTGACCGCACGCTGTTTTATATACCAGTCCGTGCATACCCGTTAACTGCACCTGAGTGAATTGGTTTTGGCTCAAACAGGTTCTGGAAGTATAGGGGAATAATATCCGAAAGCCAACAGCCGAGGCTTCCATACTACGGCACCACCATTCGCACTTGGCAATCATCTGTCATCCCCAAGGAGACATCTGGGGGGTGGGGGGGTTGGTGGTGGACAGAGGGAGGCAACACAGGAAAATATTTAGTGAACACACCAATTACCACTTGGACCCCCCTCTGCTCCAGGGCCCCATAGCAGTTGCTGTGGTTATTGCTACACCCATATAGACGTCCACAAGGAGGTCCTAGCAATTTTACAGTTACCAGCGGGGTGTACTGGAGACTATTTGTGTCTCCAGTAGAGGGCTTCTGGCGCCATCTTCCCGTAGCCCTGCTCTGCCTGTCAGCGCTGGACTTTCGGAGGCTGGCTGCGCTGCTGCAGGAAGATCGTCGGGGGAGCTGCGCCCAGGGAGAGGAGTCTTCTGCAGGAGAGTAAATGCTTTTCTTTTTACAGGTAATTATACATTTTTAGTGAAAACGCTGCCCGCATTAGGATAATTTTCTGGTGAACGCTGGACACATAAGATTATTTTCTGGTGAACGCTGGCCATATTACGATTATTTTCTGGTGAACGCTGGCCACATTAAGATTATTTTCTGGTGAATCACTGCTGCGTTATGATTATTTTCTGGTGAAAGATTGCCACATCACTTTTATCTTATGGTGAAACATTGCTGCGTTACGATTATTTTATGGTGAAACATCGCTGCATTACGATTATTCTCATCAGGGGGCACCATGCGGGGGGAGGGGGGGGGAGATGAGCGCCAGAGGTTTTCTCGCCTGGAGTGACAAATTGGCTAGAGACGCCCCTGACAACGAGTGGTTAAGATGCGCAATATCTTACCACCGGAAGTAGTTATGGCAAGGTCTACACTTATATTTAAAAAGGGTTAGGATTCTGAAGGGCTTCTACAGCTATGACTGCTCAATAAAGAAAGATGGATTATTTGATCCAGTAAAGAAGATAATTTGTGAGGTTGCTTTTGACGGGAATCTCCTTTCAGCCAACATACATACCTATGCCATTATGAACAGAAGTTAGTTGGTTTGTGGAGGGTCATTACGTTTAGTGTACAGCAGCACAAGCCATTGCATTCTAAAGGTAAAACAAAAATGGGGTATCTGAGGTGCCCTGCTGCACCAATGATCAGCAAAGCAATGCTACCATATCAATAAAATGATCAGTTATATTCCAAAGGAAATGCATTTGAAAGTAAAAATGTACATACAAATTGGTAGTGAACATAAATATGTGGCAAGATCCTGCTACGAACTCATACACTCACCTCATACACTCACCTCATACACTCACCTCATACACTCACCTCATACACTCACCTCATACACTCACTCTCCTGCAGTGAAAGGAAAAAATCTTTTTACAGGAGAATGAGTGTGTGAGGTGATTGTATTTTATTGACTTGCTAGCGTTGCTTTGCTGATCATTGGTGCAGCAGCGCACCTCAGGTACCTCATTTTAGTATTATATTTTCAGTGTGAGGAATCCCTTAATCTGAGGCTGCAACTGACAATCATTTTACAGTCCATAATAATCGTCTAGGCGTAACACTTCCTACATTCCATTTTAAAAGTGCATACACGCAATCAATTTTGATTGGCCATTCACTGTCAATTTTACCATCTCCATGTAGGTGGTAAAATTGACCAGTGATTGGCCAATCAAAATTTGATGTGTGTACCAGGCTTTAGAAAGCAGGTTTCTCAAGATTACCCAATCATAATCCTAGCTTACTTTAAAACCAAAAAAATGGTGCTTACGTATTATACCGTCTGAAGAGTTTGGCAGTTCCTTGTTTAAAGGAGAATAGAGAGAGATGTACGGAAGGTGCCATATTTATTTCCATTTAAGCTATACCAGTTACCTGGCTATCCTGCTGATCCTCTGCCTCTAATACTTTCAGCCGTAGACACTGAACAAGCAAGCAGATCAGGTGTTTCTGACAATTTTGACAGATATGACTAGATTAGCTGCATGCTTGTTTCTGGTGTGATTCAGCCACTACTTCAGCCAAATAGATCAGCAGAGCGGCCAGGTAACTGGTATTGCTTAAAAGGAAATAAATATGGCAGCCTCCATATACCTCTCACTACAGTTCTTCTTTAAGTTCTGTTTTCTCCACTGCCAAAATGTAACCCTTTTTGAAAAGCTGAAAGTCCTGGCTTTCCATTACACCAGGTCCCGTGTCAGTGTAATGCTCCGTTGCCAAGTTAAAGGGTTTTGAGGGAGGGGTGCCCCCTGCATCTTTGCTGCACAAAGCGTGATTGCTGAAGTACCGGACAAACCTGACATTGATGATCAGCAGCATCCCCGGGGAGGTCCTTTTCTGTCGCGGGGGTCTCATTACAGAGGACGAAGGAGCAGACAAGCTACACCCTCCTGACCTCTCTCTCTGTGTGTTACTGGCTGGGGCTTGAGACTCTATTAAGATAAAAGAGCAGCCCAGCTATACACCCTCTTCACCTCTCAAGATGCAGGGGGCACCCCTCCTTCAAAGCCCTTTAACTTGGAAATAGAGCATTACACTGACACAGGACCTGGTGTAATGGAAAGCCAGGAATTTCAGCTTTTCAAAAAGGGTTAAATCTTGGTAGTGGAGCAAACAGAACTTAAACAAGGAACTTCCAAACTCTTCAGACGGTATAATACGTCAGTACCCTAAAAACGTTATGATTGTTCGCTATACGTTACGTTTTCTTTGCACTTGCCCTGATGAACCAGCCCC
This sequence comes from Hyperolius riggenbachi, assembly GCF_040937935.1. NCBI lineage: Eukaryota > Metazoa > Chordata > Amphibia > Anura > Hyperoliidae > Hyperolius > Hyperolius riggenbachi. Next base: position 34,035,025 of record NC_090655.1, on the reverse strand, counting down.
TTTGTATACATAAATCCTATTAGAGACTGTAGCCCAGGATAAGCACTTTTGTTGCTGCTGCGTTGATGCTTTGTATTCTTTGGTGAAGCAGCGGATGGTGAGTATTGCCTAGCAAAGTAATGAAACCCTCTTTGACGTCAAGGAAAATAAAACAACCGGTGCAATTATCCTGCATGACTAACGTAGAAGGCAAATATGTAACCTGTCATGGAACAGCTGAGGGCTGCACAGCAACGGCAATCTCACAGCTCTGGTACCCAATTCAAATTGACATAAAATCAGTAATTTGGCTACTGTGGATGAAACGGTAGATATGTTTACGTAAAACATTTCATTTTCAAACCATACGCTGAAAAACCGTGCAAACATTTCATCCATCTGTCCCACTCCTTATCTGCTGGGGTTATACAATTAAAAACTGCAAAAAGTTAAAGGATACCCGAGGTGATGTGACATGATGAGATAGACATGTGTATGTACAGTGCCTAGCACACAAATAACTATGCGGTGTTCCTTTTTTTCTCTCTCTGCAGGAAAGAGTTAAATATCAGGTATGTAAGTGGCTGACTCTGTCCTGACTCAGACAGGAAGTGACTACAGTGTGACCCTCACTGACAAGAAATTCCCCTTTTTACCTCTTTCTTGCTCTCAGAAGCCATTTTCTCCTAGGAAAATGTTTTGTAGTTGGAATTTCTTATCAGTGAGGGTCACACTGTAGTCACTTCCTGTCTGAGTCAGGACAGAGTCAGCCACTTACATACCTGATATTTAACTCTTTCAGGCAGAGAAAGGGAAAAAAGGAACACAGCATAGTTATTTGTGTACTAGGCACTGTACATACACATGTCTATCTCATCATGTCACATGTCACTTCGGGTATCCTTTAAAAACAAGCAAACAAAAAAACAAAACAAAACAGTACAACGTGCAGTTGTCAGTAATGTCAGATTGAACCTATCACCAATTTTGGAGGAGTGAAATTAATGAATGGGGATTCCAGATTGTGTATGTTACTGCCCTATTAAAGCACAAGTGAGGTGAGAGGAATATGGAGACTGACATATCTATTTACTTCTAAACAATACAGATTGTCTGGTTGTCCTGCTGATCCTCTGCCACTAATGCTTTCAGGCACAGACCCTGAACAAGCATGCAGATCAGATGTTCTGACTAAAGTCTGACTGGATTAGCTGCATGCTTATTTCAGGTGCTCGACTCATGCTACTGCAGCCAAACAGATCAGCAGGATAGTCAGGCAACTGGTATTGTTTAAAAAGGAAATAAACATGGCAGCCTCCATATGCCTCTCACTGCAGACTGCCTTTAAAGGACAACTGACGTGAGAATATGGAGGCTGCCATATTTATTTCCTTTTAAGCAATACCAGTTGCCTGGCAGCCCTGCTGATCCTCTGCCTCTAATGCATTTAGCTATAGTCCCTAAACAAGCATGCAGCAGATCAGGTGTTTGACATTATTGTCAGATCTGACAAGATTACCTGCAAGCTTCTTTCTGGTGTTATTCAGACACTTCTGCAGGCAAATAGATCAGCAGAGCTGCCAGGCAACTGGTATTGGTTAAAAGGAAATATATATATGGCAGCCTCGATATTCTTCTCACTTCAGTTGTCCTTTAAATATCCTTTTGTGGATGAATCACATACTTTATAAAATTAAATAAATAAATAAATGATATGCACCCTGTAAAAATGTGCAATCCTTTGTTTTCTTTCTTTCCTGCGCCTTAAATTAGCTGCATTACAACCCCCCCCCCCCCCCCCCCCCCCCCCCACACACACACACACACACACACACACACACACACACACACACACACACACACACACACACACACACACACACCCACACACACACACCACACACCCCACCTCACACACCACACACACACACCACACACACACACCCCACACACTCCATATACCAGATGTGCTCTGTGTGCACCTATATAAATCCACAGCTGTACAGAGGCATACAACACACTGACAGAGAAATAGATGAGGAGCATAACATGAGTAAACAGTCTGCAATGTGAATAGGATAGATACATACTGTGGACAGCTCATCACATCCCAGCAGGGTGTAATAATCTGGCCCCAGGGACTCCTCAGTGCAGTTCAGAATAGCATCCATCTCTTGTAACAGGATCAGCACAGCTGGGTACTCTAATCTAATAGCTGGGCTACACCATCCTTTATTTGACTGGGCAGCTCCCCACTTGTTGCTTGCTATTGGCACATGAAAAGAGGTAAGGCTGCTGTGTTTGCAATGCACCATGGGATTTGTAGTGTACAGGCAGAGAAGGGGATAGCTGACTTCAGTCACATACCAGAATGACAAGGATGTGTTTTTGATTATTTTAAAAAAGCAGGTCATTGACTTGGAATAGCTACGTGCAATACGTGCAAGCGCAAATAAACAGAACAGGGGATGTCAGAGGTTGTAATTGTTTGATCAAAGTTTATGGGAGGTTCAATAAGATGCAGTATGTTAAAAGAGAAATCCCAGTTTTGTTGAAAAGAAAATTAAAACGTATTACAATTCGTACAGCTTTGTATACGGAATTGCATTAATGAGCAAATGAACAGGTGTTCCTAATAATCCTTTAGGTGAGTGTATTGCACACATGAACAAAAAGACACGTATTCCAGCTTGCTTAACTGTTTTTATGCACATATAAAACTTTAAAAAGTGTAAAAATTGTTTTTGTGTCTAGACAACCTCATCAATGATGTTATCATTGTGCAAATCTTGGATTTTTTTTCTGAGGAACATTACATGGAATTGCATCTCATTGTGCAACTCAATTGGTGTATCAGGTCCAGGAACTTTCTGATGGAATCTATACAGTCCCAAGTCGTAGGCCTAGTGCACATCAGAGCGTTTCCGCTGCGGTTTGCGATCCGCCTGCGGGTGCGGATGCGCTAGGGTAATGTATTTCAATGGGCTGGTGCACACCAGAGCGGGAGGCGTTTTGCAGAAATGCATACTCCCGGGCTGCTGCAGATTTTGGATTGCGGATGCGTTTCTGCCTCAATGTTAAGTATAGAAAAACCGCAAACCGCTCTGAAAAACGGCACTTCAGAGCGGTTTGCCAGTCGTTTTTTGTTACAGTAGCTGTTCAGTAACAGCTTTACTGTAACAATACATGAAATCTACTACACCAAAACCGCTACACAAAACCGCAAAACGCTAGCTAAAACGCTACAGAAAAATAAGAAAAAGCGTTTCAAAATCTGCTAGCATTTTGCGGATCTGCTAGCGGGTTTTGGTGTGCACCAGGCCACAGTGTTGAATCATATGGTATATACTGTATGTGTGATGGTGTGCACCTCCACTAGAGATGGCCCGAACGTTTCGACCGCGAACTTCGGTGGTTCACAGCCGACACAGTGTAGCCAATCAGGCTACACTCCCTCCTGGAGCCACCCCCCCCCCCTCCTTATAAAACGCAGGCAGCGTCAGCCTTTTCACTCACTCGTGTGGCTGCAGTAATTAGAGAAGGGAGAGAACCTTGCTGCTGACAGGGAAAGCTTAGTTAGGCTCTTGTGTTAGGCTTGTTAGGTTGCTCCTTCTTGCTGATACTTATTGCTAAAAAGCACTCCTCATCCTCAACAGCCCTTTTAAGAGCTAATGTTGTTCTTGTGATCTATTTTTGTGTGTGTGTGTCCCACAGACACTTGTGTTGCATATACAGCCCTGTCAGTCAGCCAGTGCAGCTGCTGGGACCTTGGCCCCTTGGTAATTCCTACTGTGCCACTGCCAGGCCAAGCACATTCGGTGACTACCTGTGTGTGTGACAGCTGCACATTTGTAATACTAATTACTGCATACCCACCTGTTCAGTGCTCCTACCTACCTACATGAGCGCACACAGTGTTATACCACCAGTCACTGCACCTGTTCATGGTACCTGTGTGTGTGACAGCTGCACATTTGTAATACCAATCACTGCATACCCACCTGTTCAGTGCACCTACCTTCCTACGTGAGCGCACGCAGTGATATATACCAGTCAGTCGCTGCTCCTGTTCACGGTACCTGTGTGTTTGATAGCTGCACATTGTATTGATACCAGTCACTGCATACCTGTTCACTGCACCTGTGTGACTGCACATTGTATTAGTAAAGTCAGTGCATACCTTTCACTTCATCCCCCCCCCCAATATGGGCAAAACAGGCAGAGGCCACCCATCAGGTCTGTTCGGGGACGTGCTGTCATGATTTCGTGCGGCCCTGGACCAAAGTACAGTGTTCAGAAGGCGCGTGCCATCAACCCCCAAGATTGTTAGGATGTAGTTGACTATTTAACACAGAACACCTCATCTTCCTCAGCTTCTGCACGGAACCGTGACATATCTTCCTCCACCTGCTCTGATTCTGGCACCCCACTTAACACTCAGTCGGCCGCCACCACCAAAGTGCCATCACCCCAGGGCTCAGCAGTGTGGACATTTTTTGTGTGTCTGCCTCAGATGAGAGCAATGCCATCTGTACTCTCTGCCACCAAAAATTGAGCCGTGGAAAGACCAAGACCTGCGTAGGGACCACTTCCTTATGAAGGCACATGATGACAAAGCACAAACTGCAATGGGATGACCACCTGATGAAAAGCAGCACACAAAAGCAAAGCCATACACCGCAGTGGAAGATACCAGGCCGCAATTATTTCTCAAAAAAGGTGATACCCAAACTGTACCGTGATGTTGAAAGGCAAGTGGTGTAATCTCTGGCACACAGGGTTGGGTCAGGGGTCCATCTGACCATGGATGCCTGGTCTGCAAAGCACGCTCAGGCTAGTGTTGGGCGAACACCTAGATGTTCGGGTTCACGAACGTTCGCCGAACATCGCCGCGATGTTCGGGTGTTCGCGCCGAACTCTGAACATAATGGAAGTCAATGGGGACCCGAACTTTCATGCTTTGTAAAGCTTCCTTACATGCTACATACCCCAAATTAGCAGGGTATGTGCACCTTGGGAGTGGGTACAAGAGGAAAAATATTTGAAAAAGAGCTTATAGTTTTTGAGAAAATTGATTGTAAAGTTTCAAAGGAAAAACTGTCTTTTAAATGTGGAAAATGTCATGTTTCTTTGCACAGGTAACATGCTTTTTTTCGCCATGCAGTCATAAATGTAATACAGAGAAGAGGTTCCACGAAAAGGGACCGGTAACGCTAACCCAGCACCAGCAGCAGCAGACGTGATGGAACAGGAGGAGGCGCAGGAGGAGAAGGCCACGCTTTGTGAGACACAACAACCCAGGCCTTGCATGAGGACAAGAAGCGTGCGGATAGCATGCTTTGTACCGCCATGCAGTCATAAATGTAATAAAGATAAGTGGTTCAATAAACAGGGACCACGCGGCAACGCTAACCCAGCAGCAGCAGACGTGATGGAACAGGAGGAGGCGCAGGAGGAGAAGGCCACGCTTTGTGAGACACAACAACCCAGGCCTTGCATGAGGACAAGAAGCGTGCGGATAGCATGCTTTGTACCGCCATGCAGTCATAAATGTAATAAAGATAAGTGGTTCAATAAACAGGGACCACGCGGCAACGCTAACCCAGCAGCAGCAGACGTGATGGAACAGGAGGAGGCGCAGGAGGAGAAGGCCACGCTTTGTGAGACACAACAACCCAGGCCTTGCATGAGGACAAGAAGCGTGCGGATAGCATGCTTTGTACCGCCATGCAGTCATAAATGTAATAAAGATAAGTGGTTCAATAAACAGGGACCACGCGGCAACGCTAACCCAGCAGCAGCAGACGTGATGGAACAGGAGGAGGCGCAGGAGGAGAAGGCCACGCTTTGTGAGACACAACAACCCAGGCCTTGCATGAGGACAAGAAGCGTGCGGATAGCATGCTTTGTACCGCCATGCAGTCATAAATGTAATAAAGATAAGTGGTTCAATAAACAGGGACCACGCGGCAACGCTAACCCAGCAGCAGCAGACGTGATGGAACAGGAGGAGGCGCAGGAGGAGAAGGCCACGCTTTGTGAGACACAACAACCCAGGCCTTGCATGAGGACAAAAAGCGTGCGGATATAGCAGCAATGCTTTTTGCCGCCATGTAGTCATAAATGTAATACAGATGAGAGGTTCAATAAACAGGGACCGGAAACGCTACACCATCCCAGATGTTCATTGGTCATGTTACTTGGTTGGGGTCCTGGAGTGTTGCGTAGTCATTTCCAATCCAGGATTGATTCATTTTAATTTGAGTCAGACGGTCTGCATTTTCTGTGGAGAGGCGGATACGCCGATCTGTGACGATGCCTCCGGCAGCACTGAAACAGCGTTCCGACATAACGCTCGCTGCCGGGCAAGCCAGCACCTCTATTGCGTACATTGCCAGTTCGTGCCAGGCGTCTAGCTTCGATACCCAATAGTTGAAGGGTGCAGATAGATTGTTCGACACAGCTACGTCATCTGACATGTAGTCCTTGACCATCTTCTCCAGGCGATCGGTGTTGGAGGTGGATCTGCACGCTTGCTGTTCAGTGGGCTGCTGCTGCATGGGTGTCAGAAAATTTTCCCACTCCAAGGACACTGCCGATACCATTCCCTTTTGGGCACTAGTTGCGGCTTGCGTTGTTTGCTGCCCTCCTGGTCGTCCTGGGTTTGCGGAAGTCAGTCTGTCGGCGTACAACTGGCTAGAGGAGGGGGAGGATGTTAATCTCCTCTCTAAAGTCTCCACAAGGGCCTGCTGGTATTCTTCCATTTTGACCTGTCTGACTCTTTCTTCAAGCAGTTTTGGAACATTGTGTTTGTACCGTGGATCCAGAAGGGTATAAACCCAGTAATTGGTGTTGTCCAAAATGCGCACAATGCGTGGGTCACGTTCAATGCAGTCTAGCATGAATTGAGCCATGTGTGCCAGAGTCCTACCAGAATCCTCATCATCCTCTTGTGAGCGTTGTGATAGTTGTTGTGATGCATCATAGTCGTCACCTTCCTCCTGGTCTGCTTCTGCTGACCATTCGCGCTGAATTGTGGAAGTCCAACGTGCACCGCTCTGGCCCTCGTCAGTGGTGGCATGAAATTCCTGCTCCAACTCCAGCTGTTCCTCCTCCTCTTCTTCGTCATAGCTGCTGGGGCCAGCGTTCCCTAAGGCGGATGGCCTGATGTTGGTACCATCACGCTGATCGTTTTCTCCTTCAGATTCCCCCAGTTGCATCATGACAGCTGTTTCCTTGATTTTCAACATTGACCTCTTCAGTAAACACAGCAGTGGTATGGTAATGCTGACTGAAGAGTTGTCACTGCTCACAAGCAACGTGGATTGCTCAAAATTTTGGAGGACTTGGCAGAGGTCCAACATGTTGGCCCAATCGGATCCACAGAAGCTTGGCAGCTGTCCGGATGCGCCTCGGTACTGCGCCGTCATGTACTGGACCACTGCACTCTTCTGCTCACAAAAGCGGGCTAGCATGTGCAGCGTAGAATTCCAGCGCGTAGGGACATCACACAGCAAGCGATGGTGGGGGAGATTGAAGCGCTCCTGCATCTTGGCGAGTGCCCCCGAAGCAGTACTGGAATTTCTACAATGTTTGGCCACTCGACGCACCTTCAACAGAAGATCGGCCACGCCTGGGTATGTCCTCAGGAACCGCTGAACTACTAGGTTCATCACGTGCGCCAGGCAAGGGATGTGTGTCAGCTTAGCCAACCTTAAAGCGCGAATGAGATTACTCTCATTATCACACACAACCATGCCCGGTTTCAGGTCCAGCGGTGCCAGCCACAAATCCGTCTGTTCCTTTATTCCCTTCCAAATTTCCTCCCCTGTGTGCTGCTTATCCCCAAGGCAGATCAGCTTCAGCAACGCTTGCTGACGCATGCCAACAGCTGTGCTGCACTGCTTCCACGATCCTACTGCTGCTGGGTTAGCGTTTCCGGATGAGGTACAGCTTTGAGATGCGTTGGAGGAGAAGGAGTCAGAGAGGTAGGTGCTGCTGTTGTTATCCAGTGGGAGGGACGGCGGTGCAGCTGTTTGTGGCGTGGGCAACACCCGCGCCGTAGCAGGTGAGGAATCGCTGCCAGGCTCCACAAGGTTCACCCAGTGCGCGGTAAGGGAGATGTATCGACCCTGGCCGAACGCACTCGTCCAGGTGTCAGTGGTGAGGTGAACCTTGCAGGCAACGGCATTCTTCAAGCTTCGGGTTATTTTGCTGACCACGTGCTCATGCAACTCAGGCACTGCAGAGCGCGCAAAGTGGTAGCGGCTGGGAACCACGTAACGTGGGATGGCCACTGACATCATGCCCTTGAAGCTGTTTGTCTCCACCACTCGATATGGCAGCATTTCGCAGGCCAGAAGCTGGGCTATGATGGCTGTTACTGCCACGGCCCGGGGGTCATTTGCTGGCAATTTCCTCTTGCGCTCAAACATCTCCGACACAGACAACTGAACCGTAGCGCTGCACACGGAAGGGCTGTTGGTTGTTGTGTTTGATGAAGACTGGGAGACCTCAAGAGCACTACTCCGGAAAGTGACAGTGTCAGCGTCGTCTGATGTTTGTGAATGTTGTGAACCACGCAATGGCTGGGCTACCGCTGCTGCTGAGGCGGGTCTGGTGAACCCAAGGGAGGCAGTGTTGCTGGTACCCTGTCCTGCCGAGTTTGCCCACAGAGTGGGATGTTTGGATAGCATGTGGCGGCTCATGCTGGTGGTGGAGAGGTTGTTAATACTTTTCCCCCTGCTCAGGCGGGTCTTGCACACCTTGCAAATCGCCATGGTAACATCCTCAGTGCAGTCTTCAAAGAAAGCCCAGACTTTGGAGCACCTGCCTTGCTGGCGATTTCTGTTTGCTCCTCTTTTGCCTCTCACTTGAACTTCCACGCTTGTGGTGCCTGAAATTGCGCGCCGCCTACCTTGTGGCACAAGGCGAACTCGTGCAGCAGTGGGTTCTTCAACAGACTCATCTGTGCTTCTGCTACGACGGCGATGTTCTCGTTCACAAACGAAATCTGGGTCTCTGTCCACATTGTCCATACCCTCCTCTTCCATCTCCTCAAACTCGTCATATGTCATTGTGGGGGGCCGCCGCCGTGGAGTAGAGCTCCCCAGAACAACCTCTGCGCAGCTTACTCCAACGTCGTCTTCCAGATCTTGTCGGCCGACCTCCTGCAATTGCAACCCCTCCTGCCCAACTTGCTCTGGGATTTGGGTTTCCGAGTCCTCCTCGGACTCGCCTTGTATTTCAGTGCGCGATGCATTTCCCACAGTTAATGGTTGTAAATCCGGGCACAACATTTCTGGCTGTTCCTCCATTGACCTTTGAAAGGTGGAAGTTTGTTGGGCTGGGAATAGCTCCTGCGAATACCCCATTGTGTCCTGAGGTAATTCATCGGACTGGTTATCTGGCAGTTGTGTGCGTGGTGTCGCTGCCGGTTGTGTCAGCTTTGTGCCCACTGGCTCCTTGTAACTGGCTGAGGACTCGGACCTCGTGCGTGATGTGCTGGTGCTGCTTAACCCACTGCTGGGCGCTTGAGAGGTCATCCAAGTAATTATCTGGTCCTGGTCTTTTGGATTTGTGAGGGTTGTTGTCCTGGACAACATGGGCGGTATTGAGTGGGTTTTCTTGGGTGCTCCCCTGTGGCCTGTACGTGAACCGTCAGGGGAAACACCTCTTCCCTTGCCCCTCCCTCTTTCAATGGATTTCTTCCTCATTTCACTTATCCTTACAGTACACGCTGACTGGCAGCAGTACAGTGGCAGTACAGAAATGCTATACAGTACCACTATTCCCAGCAGCGACACAGAGCACAATGCTATACAGTGGTGGGTGAGCGGTGTACCACTATTCCCAGCAGCGACACAGAGCACAATGCTATACAGTGGCGGGTGAGCGGTGTACCACTATTCCCAGCAGCAACACACAGCACAATGCTATACAGTGGTAGGTGAGCGGTGTACCACTATTCCCAGCAGCGACACAGAGCACAATGCTATACAATGGCGGGTGAGCAGTGTACCACTATTCCCAGCAGCGACACAGAGCACAATGCTATACAGTGGCGGGTGAGCGGTGTACCACTATTCCCAGCAGCGACACAGAGCACAATGCTATACAGTGGCGGGTGAGCGGTGTACTACTATTCCCAGAAGACACAGAGTGGCAGTAAACAGAATGCTATATAGTGTGGCTGAGCGAGGTACACAGAGTGGCAGTAAACAGAATGCTATATAGTGTGGCTGAACGAGCGGTGTACTGCTATTCCCAGCAGACACAGAACAGTAAACAGAATGCTATATAGTGTGGCTGAGCGAGCGGTGTACTACTATTCCCAGCAGACACAGAACAGTAAACAGAATGCTATATAGTGTGGCTGAGCGAGGTACACAGAGTGGCAGTAAACAGAATGCTATATAGTGTGGCTGAACGAGCGGTGTACTGCTATTCCCAGCAGACACAGAACAGTAAACAGAATGCTATATAGTGTGGCTGAGCGAGCGGTGTACTACTATTCCCAGCAGACACAGAACAGTAAACAGAATGCTATATAGTGTGGCTGAGCGGTGTACCACTATTCCCAGCAGCGACACACAGCACAATGCTATACAGTGGCAGGTGAGCGGTGTACCACTATTCCCAGCAGCGACACAGAGCACAATGCTATACAATGGCGGGTGAGCGGTGTACCACTATTCCCAGCAGCGACACAGAGCACAATGCTATACAGTGGCGGGTGAGCGGTGTACCACTATTCCCAGCAGCGACACAGAGCACAATGCTATACAGTGGCGGGTGAGCGGTGTACTACTATTCCCAGAAGACACAGAGTGGCAGTAAACAAAATGCTATATAGTGTGGCTGAGCGAGGTACACAGAGTGGCAGTAAACAGAATGCTATATAGTGTGGCTGAGCGAGCGGTGTACTACTATTCCCAGCAGACAAAGAACAGTAAACAGAATGCTATATAGTGTGGCTGAGCGGTGTACCACTATTCCCAGCAGCGACACAGAGCACAATGCTATACAGTGGCGGGTGAGCGGTGTACCACTATTCCCAGCAGCGACACAGAGCACAATGCTATACAGTGGCGGGTGAGCGGTGTACCACTATTCCCAGCAGCGACACAGAGCACAATGCTATACAGTGGCGGGTGAGCGGTGTACTACTATTCCCAGCAGACACAGAGTGGCAGTAAACAGAATGCTATATAGTGTGGCTGAGCGAGCGGTGTACTACTATTCCCAGCAGACACAGAACAGTAAACAGAATGCTATATAGTGTGGCTGAGCGAGGTACACAGAGTGGCAGTAAACAGAATGCTATATAGTGTGGCTGAGCGAGCGGTGTACTACTATTCCCAGCAGACACAGAACAGTAAACAGAATGCTATATAGTGTGGCTGAGCGAGCGGTGTACTACTATTCCCAGCAGACACAGAACAGTAAAGAGAATGCTATATAGTGTGGCTGAGCGAGGTACACAGAGTGGCAGTAAACAGAATGCTATATAGTGTGGCTGAGCGAGCGGTGTACTACTATTCCCAGCAGACACAGAACAGTAAACAGAATGCTATATAGTGTGGCTGAGCGAGGTACACAGAGTGGCAGTAAACAGAATGCTATATAGTGTGGCTGAGCGAGCGGTGTACTACTATTCCCAGCAGACACAGAACAGTAAACAGAATGCTATATAGTGTGGCTGAGCGAGGTACACAGAGTGGCAGTAAACAGAATGCTATATAGTGTGGCTGAGCGAGCGGTGTACTACTATTCCCAGCAGACACAGAACAGTAAACAGAATGCTATATAGTGTGGCTGAGCGAGCGGTGTACTACTATTCCCAGCAGACACAGAACAGTAAACAGAATGCTATATAGTGTGGCTGAGCGAGGTACACAGAGTGGCAGTAAACAGAATGCTATATAGTGTGGCTGAGCGAGCGGTGTACTACTATTCCCAGCAGACACAGAACAGTAAACAGAATGCTATATAGTGTGGCTGAGCGAGGTACACAGAGTGGCAGTAAACAGAATGCTATATAGTGTGGCTGAGCGAGCGGTGTACTACTATTCCCAGCAGACACAGAACAGTAAACAGAATGCTATATAGTGTGGCTGAGCGAGGTACACAGAGTGGCAGTAAACAGAATGCTATATAGTGTGGCTGAGCGAGCGGTGTACTACTATTCCCAGCAGACACAGAACAGTAAACAGAATGCTATATAGTGTGGCTGAGCGAGGTACACAGAGTGGCAGTAAACAGAATGCTATATAGTGTGGCTGAGCGAGCGGTGTACTACTATTCCCAGCAGACACAGAACAGTAAACAGAATGCTATATAGTGTGGCTGAGCGAGGTACACAGAGTGGCAGTAAACAGAATGCTGAGCGAGCGGTGTACTACTATTCCCAGCAGCGACACAATGACTGGGGGGACCCTGGCTAGCGTGGCTGGAGCGCGAACTACCCTGCCTGCCTACCCAAAGCTAAACCCACAGACAAATGGCGGAAATATGACGTGGTTCGGGTATTTATTTACCCGAACCACGTGACAGTTCGGCCAATCAGAGCACGTTCGGGTCCGAACCACGTGACCCGTTCGGCCAATCACAGCGCTAGCCGAACGTTCGGGGAACGTTCGGCCATGCGCTCTTAGTTCGGCCATGTGGCCGAACGGTTTGGCCGAACACCATCAGGTGTTCGGCCGAACTCGAACATCACCCGAACAGGGTGATGTTCTGCAGAACCCGAACAGTGGCGAACATTGTTCGCCCAACACTAGCTCAGGCCAACCCGAAGACTAAGTCAGTCCTCACACACAGCATCTCTGCCTGCAGGCCGCTTGACTGCCTTCTCCGCCACCAACAACAGGGTCCAGGACCCCAGGCGGATTCCTGAAATTTTAAGGCCACAGTGACCGCTATAATAATTTTTCTGGTGCGTGTAGATGCCTGCCTAATTTTTTTGCCTGCACGCTGTGTGATTGCCTGCCCCAAGACTAAGTCGCTCCCCACACAGCATCTCTGCCTGCAGGCCGCTTGACTGCCTTCTCCGCCACCAACAGGGTCCAGGACTCCAGGCAGATTCCTGAATTTTTAAGGCCGCAGCAGCCACTATAATAATTTTCTGGTGCGTGTAGAAGCCTGCCTAATTTTTCTGGCTGCACTGCAGCTGCAACAACAAAACAAAAGGCATATACATGTGTCAATTCCCCTTTGTGATTGTTGGCTTGCATATCACAATGAAGCAATGACCGCTGGCTATATGAGTGTCTCGGAGGGTGGCACACCAAAGATAATAAGGTCGTTGCTTCATTGTGGACAGACCAAATTTGATCAGCTGGACAGTCACTGTTCTGTCATTAAAGAGAACCCGAGGTGGCATTGTATTACGTTAGTGGGGCACAGAGGCTGGTTGGTCACACTAACACCAGCCTCTGTTGCCCCATCGTGCGTCTCAAAGACCCCCCTGCTCGCCGCTATACTCCCCGCAGTGCTGGCGACACGCAGCGCGTCGCCAGCACAATGTTTACTCTAGCGCTGTCTGTCAGCGCCGCTCCCCCGCCTCCTCCGCATCGCCGCTACCCGCCCTCGTCCCTTCCCTCCAATCAGCTGGAGGGAAGGGACGAGGGCGGGTAGCGGCGATGCGGAGGAGGCGGCGGAGCGGCGCTGACAGACAGCGCTAGAGTAAACATTGTGCTGGCGACGTGCTGCGTGTCACCAGCACTGCGGGGGTATAGCGGCGAGCAGGGGGGTCTTTGAGACGCACGATGGGGCAACAGAGGCTGGTGTTAGTGTGACCAACCAGCCTCTGTGCCCCACTAACGTAATACAATGCCACCTCGGGTTCTCTTTAAGCTACCTCAGCCCGTCGACCATATGGGCTGGAAAGCCGCCATCGCCTGTACTCTGGCCATGGTGCGCACCAGTCCAGCATGGCCGTCAGTCCAAACTCACTGTGTAATGCACGGCAAACAGCTGTTTGTGTAGTGTCAGTGTGAACCAGTACACTAATTACAATACCTGATTGATGTATACACATGCAAGATGTTTTAAAGCACATTAGGCCTCCAATTTAGCATGCAATGTGATTTCTGCCCTTAAAACGCGGCTGTGCATCAAATCCAGATTTTTCCCCGGGACTTTTGGCGTGTATCCCACTCCGCCATGCAAAAACTCAGATGTTAGACCCCTTGAAACATCTTTTCCATCACTTTTGTGGCCAACATAAATGTTTCTAGTTTTCGAAGTCTGCCTCCCCATAGAAGTCTATTGCGGTTCGAAAAGTTTGCGCGAACCAAACTTTTTGCGGAGGTTCTCGTTCGAGATTCGCAAACCGAAAATCGGAGGTTCGAGCCATCTATACTATCCACTTCACTGTCCTTTTTCTTGTTATTCCTGGACAACCAGGACCTCAAATATGTGGCCCTTGCCTTTGGCCTGGTAATAGAACCCATGTGTTCACTAAGAGTCTGGCTGATGGAGATGGACTCTCTGTGAATGTGGAGAGGATATGGAATTAGTGTTCTACTTAAAACAGACTATTTGCTTATTGCTTCAGAAAGGGTGAATGGCCAAGAGGTTTTTCAAAGTGACTCAGATCTGAATTCAGCCCTTTATAGTTCAGTTGGATTGTCAACTACAACAATGTTCCCTGTCCCCTGTTTCAGGCCTTGTTCACATTGCGTTCCGTTCACGTGGCCGTTAGCGTTGAGTGGCTTTTGACGCATATTTTTTCTCTATTCCTGGCGCTTGGGTGGGCGATTCATTTTTGTGCTAAGCGGTTTTCTAACTGTTTTTCCCGAGCGGTTTTTAATTCACTCCCTGACACAAGTCAGCAAGTGAATTCTTTGACACGGAAAATAATAAATACAATGTAATTATTATTAAAACGCGTACGCAATCGATACACAAAGCGATTTTGTGAGCGTTTTGCATTTCGCCTATACCTTCCATTGAGGGCGGAATCGCCTCAAAAATGGTCCACGCACCGCTTTTCTGCCCGCACAGTGCACGACCCACGCTATATGAACCTTCTCATAGACATTCATTGCAGAAGCGTTCGGGGGGCACTTTTAAAAAGCGCACGAGGGAGAAAAAATTGAGAAAACGTCTGCAGTGTGAACGAGCTCTCACTGAATAGCTTCTCTTGGTATAATCCTGGACCTGCAGAATGCATAGGTCTTGCTTCCTTTGGAAAAGGTTTATATTCTCCTGGCTAGAGTGGCAGTACATCTTTCTTCTCTCTTGTGCATCAGATTCTGCATGAAGGTTCTGAGTCTTTGGTTTCCATTCTCCAGGAGATAACTTGTGCACAGTTTCACACTTGGCCATTACAATGACCATCACTCTTTACGTGAAAGAACCAGTCCAGGCTGCTGGTGGACCATTGGGTAACCCTTTTGGTTGCTTTTGCTCATTATTTCAAAAGGTGAAATCTGTCAGGTCCAGCCAGCAGGTGCCTTTCTTGACGGAATAAAACTTATCATGACTGGATCCAGATTCCTTGGTTAGGGAGAAAACCTTATACAAGATGCACTTGCAAAAAGGGTATAGGAGCTATGGCTTTAATGTACAGTATATGGCTTGAATTATGTGGACACATGGGCATCACATCCATATGGGCTTTTTGAAAACTTTAATTTTAAAACCTCTTCTGTATCTATAAAAGCCTCTATTCTTCTGTGAACCTAGAAAGACTTTCCAGTAGGTTACAGGCAGCAAGTGTTAATTATAGATCATTGGTATAGCGTGTATTTCTTTCTTAATGGAAGATAATTTTTATTAATTGCAAAAAATTCATAGTAAAAACACACACACACACACACACACATTTAAAAATAAGGGCAAGTTTGCAGGGGCTTAGTTACACCGCATAACTGGACGACCCAAATTTATCATTCACGCTTTTCACATACATACTTTTGACACACTGAGGAAGCGCCCAGGCGTAGGTGGGCAGGGCTTAAACGCCTCTGGATGAGCACGCTGATCCAACCGCTCGCACGCAATTCCGGACTGCTGCCCAAAAAACCTGCCGGTATGAGAGACGCTAAGGGAGGCTAAGACGTGGAGACCCTGTGAGGAGCGGGCTGGGACGCCAGCCGGTGAGAGGTCCACGCTAGAGATGTAGCGAACGGTTCGCCGGCGAACGGTTCCAGGCGAACTTTGGGGGTTCGCGTTCGCCTGCACCAGGCGAACTTTTGCGGAAGTTCGATTTGCCCCATAGACTTTAATGGCCGCCGACTTTAACGGTTAATAGCAAAGTCCCCTTACATAGTAGAAACACCAAAATTGTTGGGAATGTTAAGTGGAATAGTGGGAACAAGAGGGAATTTTTTTTTTCAAAAAGACCTTATACTTTTTGAGAAAATCATTTTTAAAGTTTCAAAGTAAAATGAGCCGATTCATTAAAAAAAGAACCGATTCATTAAAAAGAACCGGATGATTCAAGAACTGTTAGTATAGCAGAGAATGCATCCTGAGCAGGACGTGAAGCTGCCGGCTCGCTGCTGTCTCTCCCCACCTGCCTGCACCTGTCACCCTCACCTAGCCTGGCACCCAGCGCACCCATGGGTGGCAGGCTAGGTGAGAGTGACAGGTGAGGAGGTGGGGAGAGACAGCAGGAGCCGGCAGCTATGCGTCCAAAAGGAGGCATTCTCTGCTATGTGGGAGGCGTCGGAGATCTTCAATCAACTTAATTGAAGATCGCAACATAAGAGGATACAGTTCGTTGGATCGTTTACCGTGGATATTGGTGTGGAAAAACTTTTTTTAAAGGTACAGGTAAGTATTTATGGTTAATTTTGAATAATAAAATACTTTTCTCGTGGTTTTGTTTTTATTTCATTTAACCCTTTGTGGAAATGGGTAAAGGGTACTTTGTACCCTTATACTCATTTCCCCTGGGAGGGGGATGGGCATCTGGGGTCCCCTTCTTAAAGGGGACTCCCAGATGCTACCATGAACCTCCCCCCCCCCCCCCCTAGGGAGTCGTCGCCCCCACCTCCTCCTGGGGCACCGGAGGTGGGGAAGAGCCCCTTGAGGGCTCGGGGGGGGGGGGGAGGGGAAGGCTTGCCTGCCCCCCATACCGTGGACCATGTGGGCTGGTATAGCTCAGGGTGCGAAGCCCCAGTTGGCCGGGGCTCCGCATTCTGGCTATACCAGCCTGCATGGGGGACAAGGGGTTACAGAGGCTTGGGAGGGGGGACCCCACGTCATTTTTTTTTTCATTCATTTCCCACGCTCAGCACATAAATAAATTATATATATATATATATATATATATATATATATATATATATATATATATATATATATATATATAATGTATATGTGTGTATATATATATATATATATATATATATATATATATATATATATATATATATATATATATATATATATATGTATGTATATATATATGTATGTATATATATATGTGTATATATATATATATGTGTATATATATATATATATGTATGTATGTATGTATATATATATGTGTATATATATGTGTGTGTATATATATATATGTGTATATATATATATATATATATATGTGTATGTATATATATATATATGTATATATATATATATATATATATATATATATATATATATATATATATATATATATATATATATATATATATATATATATATATATATATATATATATATATATATATGTGTATATATATGTATGTATATATATATATATGTATGTATATATGTATATATATATATATATGTATATATATATATATATATATATATATATATATATATATATATATATATATATATATATATATATATATATATATATATGTATGTATGTATGTATGTATGTATATATATATATATATATATATATATATATATATATATATAAATTTTTTTTTTATTTTTTTTTTTTAAGGACTTACGAGGCCACAAGTATGAAAAAAGTTAATTACCATTTCATAATCCAGATCCATGGAGGACGCCATCTGCGCCCCCCGTTCATTCCGCCATGGCACCCGCAGTAATACCGGCCCTGGTCGGGTCCCGACCCCTCCAAACGGGTCGGGTTCTCATTCCTCCCTCAATATGGCCACCACAGATTGCTGCAGCTGCGCAGTCCGCATAGATGCGATTGCGGCTGCACAGCTCTAGGTCCTCCTCCCGATGCGTCCGATGTATGCATGCATATTGATGATGCGGCAGGAGGAGGCCCTAGAGCTGTGCAGGTGCAATCGCGTCTGTGCGGACTGCGCAGCCGCTGCAATCTGTGGTGGCCATATTGAGTGGGGAATGAGAACCCGACCTGTTCGGAGGGGTCGGGAGTTGGGACCCGACCGGGGCCAGTATTACTGCGGGAGCCATGGGGGAATGAACGGGAGGGCGCGGATGGCGTCCTCCATAGATCTGGATTATGAAAAGGTATTCAACTTTTTTCACATTTGTGGCCTCGGAAGTCCTTTAAATATTGTTTCCTGCTATCTTTTTAACATATCCTGCAAATTTGGTGTTGCTAGGATGTAAAGGGCCTTTGCTATTAACTGCTAAAGTCGGCGGGTGATGATAACCAACCAGAATTATAGGGGTGCAAAAGTGCTGAATTCTGCCATAGGCTTCCATTAAGCTCCCTATTTCACTTTCCAAAATCTCACATCTTTTCAAAGGGCAATTGCTCAGCAGTGGCAAATTTTCTAGCGTTGTAGGAACTGTTAGGGGGATCATAACTGGTGAGTTTCGGGCCCCTAGGCCGAAGAGGTCATAGCCTAGGGTCACAAAAACCAGTTTATTTGGGTAATTTTAATGGTGGCGAGTCTGATGTACATAAATCGCAGCCATGGCCGTTAGCAACGTCTGAATCTCGCGAAATGTCTCATGCAGGTAGAAGACATATTGTTAGACTTGGGCTCCAAAGATGGGTTCCCTACATCTCTGCAAACCAGAGTTATAGGGCTCCAAAATTGGTAAAATACCCCATTGGACTTTCATTGGGCCTCCTATTTACCGCTCCAAAATCTCACACCATTTCAAAGGGCAATGGCTCAGCAGTGGCAAAACTCACCAGTCATGATCCCCCTAAGAGTCCTTACAATGCTAGAAAATTTGGTACTGCTGTATATATGTGTGTGTATATGTGTGTGTATATGTATGTATGTATATATATATATATATATATATATATATATATATATATATATATATAAATAATTATTTCCTTAAGGTCATGGAGTGGCCTAGTCAGTCTCCGGACCTTAATCCAATAGAAAACCTATGGAGGGAGCTCAAGCTCAGAGTTGCACAGAGACGGCCTCGAAACATTAGGGATTTAGAGATGATCTGCAAAGAGGAGTGGACCAACATTCCTCCTAAAATGTGTGCAAACTTGGTCATAAATAACAAGAAACTTTGACCTCTGTGCTTGCAAACAAGGGTTTTTCCACTAAGTATTAAGTCTTTTATTGTTAGAGGGTTCAAAAACTTATTTCACTCAATGAAATGCGAATCAGTTGCTATCTTTTATTTAAGGTTATTTTTAGGTTATTTTTTCGATTTTCCTTTTGATGTGCTATCTGCCACTGTTAAAATAAACCTACCATTGAAATGATACTGTTCTGAGGCATTTGCATTTCTTTGTCATTGGACAAACTTACAAAATCAGTGAGGGGTCAAATAATTATTTCCTCCACTGTATGTATGTATGTATGTATGTATGTATGTATGTATGTATGTATATATATATATATATATATATATATATATATATATATATATATATATACATACACATACACATACACATGCACATGCACATGCACATACACATGCACATGCACATGCACATACACATACACATACACATACACATACACATACACATACACATACACATACACATACACATACACATACACATACACATACACATACACATACATATACACATACATATACACATACATATACACATACACATACATATGCATATACACACATACACACATACACACATACACACATACACACATACACACATACACACATATACACATATACACATATACACATATACACATATACACATACACACATACACATTTTTTTATTATTATTTTTATGTGCTGAGTGTGGGAAATCTGAAAAAAAAATGACGTGGGGTCCCCCCTCCTGAGCCTCTGTAACCCCTTGTCCCCCATGCAGGCTGGGATAGCCAGAATGCGGAGCCCCGGCCGACTGGGGCTTCACACCCTGAGCTATACCAGCCCGCATGGTCCATGGTATGGGGGGCTCCGGGGGAGGGGGATTGAGGGGTGGCCAAGCCTTCCCCTCCCTCGGAGCCCTTGTCCAATCCATGGACAAGGGGCTCTTCCCCACCTCCGGTGCCCCAGGAGGAGGTGGGGGCGACGACTCCCTGGGGGAGGGTTCATGGTGGCATCTGGGAGTCCCCTTTAAGAAGGGGACCCCAGATGCCCACCCCCTCCCAGGAGAAATGAGTATAGAGGTACAAAGTAACGGAACCAACTAGGGGGAATGCGTTACTGGATCTGATCATTTCGAATAGACCAGATAATGTATCAAATGTGCAGGTTCAAGAACATTTGGGAAATAGTGATCACAACATGATAACGTTTGATCTGGTGACTGATAGGCCACGGGGCAGCGGGACCACTAAAACTATGAATTTTAGAAAAGCAAAGTTCAATCAAATTAGGCAGGCACTAAGTTTGGTGAACTGGGATAATGTACTACAAGGGGAGGACACTGAAGGGAAATGGCAAGCTTTTAAACGTATTCTCAATCAATATTGTAGTATGTATATCCCATATGGAAACAAAATGTCTAGGAATAAAAAAAGGCCTCTATGGATGAATAGAAAGGTTAGAGATAAAATGAAGAGGAAAAAGAATGCCTATAAGGTCCTAAAACAGGAGGGGTCCGAGGCTGCACTCAGCAATTACAAGGAGTGCAATAAAAATTGTAAAAAAGAAATTAGGCTAGCAAAGATCGAAGCTGAAAATCAAATCGCTAGGGATATCAAATCTAACCCAAAAAAGTTTTACAAGTACATCAACTCTAAAAAAAGAAAGGTTGACTGTATAGGACTCCTAAAGGATGAAGGTGGAAACTCAATGGTGGATGACCAAGGTAAGGCAGAGTTATTAAATGCTTTCTTTGCTTCTGTCTTTACAAAGGAAACAGCACTGTTGCAAATTACAGAGGCGGAAGAGTCTCAATCTTCTAACTGTAATATTAAATACTTAACGCAGGAAGAAGTAAAGGCAAGACTAAATAAATTAAAAATAGACAAGGCACCTGGCCCGGATGGCATGCATCCTCGGGTCCTAAGGGAATTAAGTTCAGTTATAGATAAACCCCTTTATCTTATCTTTTGTGACTCTCTTGCAACTGGCAGAGTCCCAGTGGATTGGCGTACAGCCCACGTTTTCCCATTATTTAAGAAGGGCAAAAAATCTGATCCAGGAAATTATAGACCTGTAAGCTTAACATCAGTTGTATGCAAACTATTTGAGGGGTTACTAAGAGATACTATACATGACTTCATAGTAGAAAATAATCTTATTTCTCAGCATCAACATGGGTTTACTAAAGACAGGTCCTGTTTGACTAACATGCTCAGCTTTTATGAGGTAGTGAATGCTAATATGGATATTGGGAATGCTGTAGATGTGATATACTTAGACTTTGCTAAGGCCTTCGACACTGTTCCCCACAAAAGTCTGGTGCAAAAGATGAGGATGCAAGGACTGGGGAAGAGTCTGTGTGCTTGGATAGGGAACTGGCTAATGGACAGAAAACAAAGAGTTGTGGTCAATGGATCATACTCAAAATGGGAGACTGTTAGCAGTGGGGTCCCACAGGGGTCTGTACTGGGTCCAGTGCTCTTCAATTTATTTATTAATGACCTAGTGGATACAGTAGTGAGCAATGTTGCTATTTTTGCAGATGATACAAAATTGTGCAGAATCATCAACTCTAAGGAAGATAGTGTTATATTGCAACAGGATCTGGATAGGATGGCTATATGGGCACATACATGGCAGATGAAATTCAATGTTGACAAATGTAAAGTCATGCATTTTGGTCGTACCAATGGTCTAACACCATACAAAATAAATGGGATACAGTTGGGGACATCAAACTTGGAGAAGGACTTAGGAGTACTCATCGACAACAAGTTAAATAATCGTACTCAATGCCAAGCCGCTGCAGCTAAAGCTAACAAAATTTTGGGATGCATTAAAAGGGAAATAAAAACTCGAGATGCTAGCATAATATTGCCCCTGTTTAACTCTCTAGTAAGGCCACATCTGGAATATGGAATTCAGTTCTGGGCACCACATTACAAAAAAGATATTGCAGTTTTAGAGCAGGTGCAGAGACGAGCAACAAAATTGATACGTGGGATGGAAGGTCTCACTTACCAAGAAAGGTTAGATAAACTGGGTTTATTTAGTCTAGAGAAAAGACGCCTTAGAGGAGATCTAATTAACATGTATAAATACATCAGAGGGCAATATAATAGCTTGGCGGATGAGCTTTTTGTCCCTAGGCCTTCTCAAAGGACTAGAGGACATGATCTGCGCATGGAGGAAAAACGTTTTAGCCATTTATTTAGGAAAGGGTTCTTTACAGTAAGAGTGATTAAGATGTGGAATGCATTGCCACAGGAAGTCGTTATGGCAAACTCTATACCTGCATTTAAAGGGGGCTTAGATGCTTTCCTTGCGTTGAATGACATCCATGGCTACAATTACTAGGTAATGCCAATGATGTTGATCCAGGGATTTTATCTGATTGCCATCTGGAGTCGGGAAGGAATTTTTACCTTGTAAGGGTTTTTTCGCCTTCCTCTGGATCAACAGGGATATGTGAGGGAGCAGGCTGGAGTTGTACTTTGTACTGGTTGAACTCGATGGACGTATGTCTTTTTTCAACCAAAGTAACTATGTAAAAAAAAGTACCCCTTACCCATTTCCACAAAGGGTTAAATGAAATAAAAACACAACCACGAAAAAAGTCCTTTAATTTTCTTAATTAACCAGAAATACCTGTACTTTTTTTTTTTTTTTTTTTTTTTTTAATTTCCCACGCCAATATCCACGGTAATTGATCCAACGAACTGTATCCTCTTATGTTGCGATCTTCTATTAAGTTGATTGAAGATCTCCGAAGCCCCCCACCCACATAGCAGAGAATGCGTCCTTTCGGATGCATAGCTGCTAGCTCCCGCTGTCTCTCCCCACCTGCTTGCCTGCACCTGTCAACCCCCACCTAGGCTGGCACTCAGTGCACCCATGGGTGCGCTGGATGCCAGCCTAGGTGGGAGTTGACAGGTGCAGGCAGGTGGGGAGAGACAGCAGCGGGAGCCAGCAGCTTCATGTCCTTCCGAGGACGCATTCTCTGCTATACTAATGGCTCATGAATGAGCCGGATCTTTTTAATGAATCGGTTCTTTTTTTATGAATCGACTTTTTTTTTTACTTTAAAATCGATTTCTCAAAAACTGTAAGGTCTTTTTGAAAAAAAAATTGTTCCTCTTGTTCCCACTGTTCTTCTTAACATTCCCAGTAATTTTGGTGTTGCTAGCTTTTAAAAGGGCCTTTGCAATTAACCATTAAAGTCGGCGGGGGTATATTTTCCCACGGTCAGGAGAATTTACATTGAAATTTTAAAATTGATTTTCTCAAAAACTATAAGGTCTTTTTGAAAAAATGTTATCCTCTTATTCCAGAGGTGTCCAAACTTTTTTCAAAGAGGGCCAGATTGGATGAAGTGAACATGCCGGAGGGCCGAACATTTTTCCGAACATTCTTTGAACAATTACAATTAAATGCAAATGAATTATTTTGCATAAAAGCTGAGTTTTCAAAATGTATTTGAAATAAATTTAAAAAAAAACTTACCTGCGCTAATGGGAAGGGTGAAACTGAGATCTGTGCTCCAGCAAACAGGCTTGGTCCGGTACAAAGGCAGTGGTTTTGATGCGCAAAATGTCACGCAGATGAGAGTCACTTAGTCTTGTCCTCACACGATTCTTGTTGAAGTTCATGGCAGAGAATGTCTTCTCACACAAATATGTTGAGCCAAACAAGCTCAGCATTTTCTTAGCCTGTGTTCGAATCTCCTGAAACCTGCCCTTATCCAGTTGGCGGTAAAAGTTCACAAGAGAGAGTTGTTGGTAACGACTGCGTAACTCGCTGTCACATTGCAGCTCAATGAGCTCAAGCTGCAGCTGTTCTGGAGCATCATCTGGGTCAACAGAGAATGGAGAGGAGAAAAGGCTGATCTCCTTTTCAATAGCTGCAAAATCTTGAAAGCGCCGTTTAAACTCTTCAGCCAGAGTTGCGATGTCTGCTGCATACCTGCTCATTTGCACACTGATATTGTCCTGTGAAAAACTGTTCATTATTTCCTGCAATGCTGGGAAATGTATGGTATTGGCCTGTGTTTGTGACAAATGCCTTTGGAAAAGTTGCAGCTTTCTTCCAAATGCCTTGAGGTGTGAATAAAGCTGGTTCACCGCTGCATCTTTTCCCTGAAGACTCGTGTTTAGTACATTCAGATGACTTGTTATGTCAACTAGAAACCCCAAATCAGCCAGCCAAATAGGATCAGATAGTTCTCGCATCGGTTGTCCCTTTGTTTCCAAGAATTCTTTTATTTCCTTTCTGAGAGAGTTAAAACGCTGCAGCGCAGACCCTCGACTGAGCCATCTAACATCGTTGTGATATAAAACATCTTCATATTCAGCATGGATGTCCAGTAGAAACTGTTTGAACTGACAGTGGTACAGAGCTTTAGCACGAATAAAATTAATAGTCTTTACAACCGGTTTCATAACATGATCATATTTGAGATATTTAGCACAGAGAACTTGTTGATGAATGATACAATGGAGTTTAATAGCTTCACCTCCTTTTTCAATAACCTTGTTACAGATTAGGGTTGATAAGCCACTTCGATCACCAGCCATAGCAGGTGCCCCATCAGTAATAATCCCAGAAACTTTGTTCCAGGGCAGTTTCATGTCATCTATTGCAGAACTAACAGCAACAAATAAATCTTTTCCTCTAGTTTGGTCCTTAAGGCTCTGGAGGTCAAGTAGCTCTTCAGTCACATTTATTTCATCGTCCACCCCTCTCAAAAATCAGCAACTGAGCTGTGTCAGATAGGTCTGTGCTTTCATCACAGGCTATTGAAAAGAAGTCAAAAACCTCTCCTTTGGACATCAACTGTCTCTTAATATCTGATGATATGTCTTCAACTCTGCGTGCTACAGTGTTACGAGCCAGGCATATATTGGCAAACTCTTGCTTTTTCTCAGGACAGATATTTTCAACCATTTTCATAACGCACTCTTTAATAAAATCACCCTCAGTAAAAGACTTGCTATTTTTAGCAATTAACAATGCCACATCATAGCTTGCCCTTGTGGCATTTTCATTTGACTCACGGGCTCTTGTGAAAAATCGCTGTTGTGACGTTAAAACTGCTTCAAGTTGCTTTAACTTTTCGCTGCGGTCACGCCCTGTTAGTTTGTCATATGTGCTGCTATGCTTTGTCTGGTAGTGTCTTTTGATATTAAATTCTTTATAAACGGCCACAGTCTCTTGACATATCAGACAAACACAGTTATTCCTTATTTCTGTGAAAAAAAAATCCACTTTCCACCTTTCCTGGAAACGGCGGCCCTCACTGTCAACTTTCCTTTTCTTACTTGTAGTAGCCATTTTTTAAATTGGACAGAAGGGGGAGGGTGAAGGATGCAGTGTTGTTTGAACTTGGCAGGTTTAAGTATTACTTGCTTTTACAACTAGGCCTACCACTGTCCAGCTCCCGATATCCAAGCACATTAAATTGCTGTCTCACAGTCTTCTGTTCAACTGGCTGTCTCTCTGGCTCCTGTCTCAGCTCACGTCACTCTGCAGTACTCCTGACCCCCTCCTTTCTCCTTTCCTTTGACCTTTGAGGCTCCTTGAGGCTCTCAGTGCTGGCAGTCCGTCCACTGTGTCACAGGCGCCGGCATATGACATCACACGCCTCTGTGACTTCTCTGTCTGTAACCCTCGCCTGTGCCCACCCCTGTGCCCGCCCCTCCAGCTGTGCTCTGTGAGAAGGGGGTGTGTATACCCTCGCCGCCGTCACCCGCCCCTCCACTCAGCTCAGCCGCGTCACACCGCCACGCCCCACACCACGCTGATGCGGCCCATGATGCGGCCAGAACGCGGCCAATGATGCGGCCAGAACGCGGCCAATGATGCGGCCAGAATGCGGCCAATGATGCGGCCATAATGCGGCCCATGATGCGGCCAGAATAGCGGCGGACGGGCCGCATTGCCTAAAACAGTGATGGCTGTCCAAAGGGCCACATCTAACTTTGGACATGCCTGTCTTATTCTCACTGTTCTTCTTAACATTTTCTGCAAGTTTGGGGTTTCTAGCTTTTAAAGCGGCTTTGCTATTAACTGCTAAAGTTGGCGGGCGCTTTATTTTCCCACGGTCAGAAGGAGTTACTTTAAAATTGATTTTCTCAAAAACTATAAGGTATTTTTGATTTTTTTTTCCCCCCTCTTGTAGTCACTGAAAGATCTCAGGTGTTAGACACCTTGAAACATCTTTTCCATCACTTTTCTGGCCAGCATAAATGTTTCTAGTTTTCAAAGTTCGCCTCCCCATTGAAGTCTATTGCGGTTCGCGAACTTTTATGCGAACCGAACGTTCGCGAACAGGGTTCGCGAACCAAAAATCGGAGGTTCGCGACATCTCTAGTCTAGTCCACGCAACACAACCAAAGCGTACAGCTACTTAACTGCGCAGCAACGTATATGAAGTAAAAGTCACTATGTGTGACGTCGGCAAAACAAAAGCAGCCGCTACATAGACTGACCAGGGATGGTGGTGAGTTCTACCCTTTACCTTATTGCTTTTGCTATCGCTTGCATTTCTTAATCCATGACTAACATCAAGACACTAACAGCAAAGATTAACGCTTAACCAGCCGGGCGGTATGGACGAGCTCAGCTCGTCCATCACCGCCGGAGGCTGCCGCTCAGGCCCTGTTGGGCCGATTTTCATCAAATAAAGAGCAGCACACGCAGCCGGCACTTTGCCAGCCGCGTGTGCTGCCCGATCGCCGCCGCTCTGCGGCGATCCGCCGCGAGCAGCGGCGAAAGAGGGTCCCCCCAGCCGCCTGAGCCCAGCGTAGCCGGAACAAAAAGTTCCGGCCAGCGCTAAGGGCTGGATCGGAGGCGGCTGACGTCAGGACGTCGGCTGACGTCCATGACGTCACTCCGCTCGTCGCTATGGCGACGATGTAAGCAAAACAAGGAAGGCCGCTCATTGCGGCCTTCCTTGTTTATTCTGGGCGCCGGAGGCGATCGGAAGAACGCCTCCGGAGCGCCCTCTAGTGGGCTTTCATGCAGCCAACTTTCAGTTGGCTGCATGAAATAGTTTTTTTTTATTTCAAAAAAACCCTCCCGCAGCCGCCCTGGCGATCTTAATAGAACGCCAGGGTGGTTAAGTGCATATCATTTGTGCGTTTAAAATTTGCAAGATATATAGGAAGAAACGAACTAAATGCTAAGGACAAAGTGACCAATAATACATATAAATAAGTAGGCCAGTATTAAATTTGATTCCATAATCAATTAAGGTGGTACCACCCAATCCAGTGACTCTATTGCCTAGGCTATTTGTGTGGAGTGTATGTGAAAAGCGTGAATGATAATTTGGGTCGTCCAGTTATGCAGTGTACCGAAGCCCTGCAAACTTGCTCTTGTTTTTAAATGTGGGTGTTTTTTTTACTATGAATTTTTTGCAATCAATAAAAATTATCATTATGCAGTGTATAAAACTGGTTGTGTAAATAGCTGCATTATTAATGTTTATCTACTTGGTCAATATGATCTTTTATTTAAAGTGAAAATGTGCAGTTTATTTGATCAAATAGTGTCAATACCCTACAATTTTTATACAGGCAGCAAGTGATTGAAGTTGACTATGTTCTGATATCAAGACATCCGTGAGGTCTGACATTGATGTTGGGTGATTGGCCTTGACTGTCAGTCAGTATTCCAACTCATTCCGCAGGTGATCAGTGGGGTGCCGGTCTTGGTTTTCTGAAAGCCTGTCAAGTTTTTCTCACCCTAGAATCATAGTAATTTCTTTATGGAGGTTTCTCCATCCATTTACAAGGATGCAGGGATGAAAAGCCTCTTCCCAAACTGCCACTCATCTGGAAGCACTGCATTTCCTAGGATTTCATTGTAAGATTTCCATTCACAGGAATTAAGTCATTGATGAAACCATAAAAACAACCTCAGCCCAATAAGTCTGCACCACCTAAGTTTACATTTGGCGTTGTGCATGTGGGGCACATAGAGTTTTCCAGACATGCTGTATTGGTGTTGCTTTGAAAGTCAATGAGTTCTTCACGGTGACCATACGACTATACTTCAGATGTTTCATGGATGTATGTTTGATTATATCGCTCCTTTCATATGTAGGTGTTAGTCAACTCAAGAACTTAAAGGGAAGGTCCAAGTAGTGTTGGGCGAACAGTGTTCGCCACTGTTCGGGTTCTGCAGAACATCACCCTGTTCGGGTGATGTTCGAGTTCGGCCGAACACCTGACGGTGCTCGGCCAAACCGTTCGGCCACATGGCCGAACTAAGAGCGTATGGCCGAACGTTCCCCGAACGTTCGGCTAGCGCTGTGATTGGCCGAACGGGTCACGTGGTTCGGGCCCGAACGCGCTCTGATTGGCCGAACGGTCACGTGGTTCGGGTAAATAAATACCCGAACCACGTCATATCTCCGCCATTTGTCTGTGGGTTTAGCTTTGGGTAGGCAGGCAGGGTAGTTCGCTCTCCAGCCACGCTAGCCAGGGTCCCCCCCAGTCATTGTGTGTCGCTGCTGGGAACAGTAGTACACCGCTCGCTCAGCCACACTATATATAGCATTGTTTACTGCCACTGTGTACCTCGCTCAGCCACGCTATATATATATAGCATTGTGTTTTCTGACACTCTGTGTACACGGCTTAGCCTGACTAATATAGCATTGTGTGTACTGCCACTGTGCACCTCGCTCAGCCACGCTATATATAGCATTGTGTGTACTGCCACTGTGCACCTCACTCAGCCACGCTATATATAGCATTGTGTGTACTGCCACTGTGCACCTCGCTCAGCCACGCTATATATATAGCATTGTGTTTTCTGACACTCTGTGTACACGGCTTAGCCTGACTAATATAGCATTGTGTGTACTGCCACTGTGCACCTCGCTCAGCCACGCTATATATAGCATTGTGTGTACTGCCACTGTGCACCTCGCTCAGCCACGCTATATATAGCATTGTGTGTACTGCCACTGTGCACCTCGCTCAGCCACGCTATATATAGCATTGTGTGTACTGCCACTGTGCACCTCGCTCAGCCACGCTATATATATAGCATTGTGTTTTCTGACACTCTGTGTACACGGCTTAGCCTGACTAATATAGCATTGTGTGTACTGCCACTGTGCACCTCGCTCAGCCACGCTATATATAGCATTGTGTGTACTGCCACTGTGCACCTCGCTCAGCCACGCTATATATATAGCATTGTGTTTTCTGACACTCTGTGTACACGGCTTAGCCTGACTAATATAGCATTGTGTGTACTGCCACTGTGCACCTCGCTCAGCCACGCTATATATAGCATTGTGTGTACTGCCACTGTGCACCTCGCTCAGCCACGCTATATATAGCATTGTGTGTACTGCCACTGTGCACCTCGCTCAGCCACGCTATATATAGCATTGTGTGTACTGCCACTGTGCACCTCGCTCAGCCACGCTATATATATAGCATTGTGTTTTCTGACACTCTGTGTACACGGCTTAGCCTGACTAATATAGCATTGTGTGTACTGCCACTGTGCACCTCGCTCAGCCACGCTATATATAGCATTGTGTGTACTGCCACTGTGCACCTCGCTCAGCCACGCTATATATAGCATTGTGTTTTCTGACACTCTGTGTACACGGCTTAGCCTGACTAATATAGCATTGTGTGTACTGCCACTGTGCACCTCGCTCAGCCACGCTATATATAGCATTGTGTTTTCTGACACTCTGTGTACACGGCTTAGCCTGGCTCTATAGCATTGTGTGTACTGCCACTGTGCACCTCGCTCAGCCACGCTATATATAGCATTGTGTTTACTGCCACTCTGTGTACACCGCTCAGCCAGACTATATACCGTTGTTTACTGACACTCTGTGTACACCGCTCAGCCAGACTATATACCATTGTTTACTGACACTCTGTGTACACGGCTCAGCCTGACTATAAAGCATTGTGTGTACTGCCACTGTGCACCTCGCTCAGCCACGCTATATATAGCATTGTGTTTTCTGACACTCTGTGTACACGGCTTAGCCTGACTATATAGCATTGTGTGTACTGCCACTGTGCACCTCGCTCAGCCACGCTATATATAGCATTGTGTTTACTGCCACTCTGTGTACACCGCTCAGCCAGACTATATACCGTTGTTTACTGACACTCTGTGTACACCGCTCAGCCAGACTATATACCATTGTTTACTGACACTCTGTGTACACGGCTCAGCCTGACTATAAAGCATTGTGTGTACTGCCACTGTGCACCTCGCTCAGCCACGCTATATATAGCATTGTGTTTTCTGACACTCTGTGTACACGGCTTAGCCTGGCTATATAGCATTGTGTGTACTGCCACTGTGCACCTCGCTCAGCCACGCTATATATAGCATTGTGTTTACTGCCACTCTGTGTACACCGCTCAGCCAGACTATATACCGTTGTTTACTGACACTCTGTGTACACCGCTCAGCCAGACTATATACCATTGTTTACTGACACTCTGTGTACACGGCTCAGCCTGACTATAAAGCATTGTGTGTACTGCCACTGTGCACCTCGCTCAGCCACGCTATATATAGCATTGTGTTTTCTGACACTCTGTGTACACGGCTTAGCCAGACTATATAGCATTGTGTGTACTGCCACTCTGTGTACACCACTCAGCCAGACTATATAGCATTGTGTTTACTTCCACTCTGTGTCTGCTGGGCCTGGGAACAGTAGTACACCGCTCACCCGCCACTGTATAGCATTGTGCTCTGTGTCGCTGCTGGGAATAGTGAAACTGTATAGCATTTCTGTACTGCCACTGTACTGCTGCCAGTCAGCGTGTACTGTAAGGATAAGTGAAATGAGGAAGAAATCCGGTGAAAGAGGAAGGGGCAAGGGAAGAGGTGTTTCCCCTGACGGTTCACGTACAGGCCACAGGGGAGCACCCAAGAAAACCCACTCAATACCGCCCATGTTGTCCAGGACAACAACCCTCACAAATCCAAAAGAACAGGACCAGATAATTACTTGGATGACCTCTCAAGCGTCCAGCAGTGGGTTAAGCAGCACCAGCACATCACGCACGAGGTCCGAGTCCTCAGCCAGTTACAAGGAGCCAGTGGGCACAAAGCTGACACAACCGGCAGCGACACCACGCACACAACTGCCAGATAACCAGTCCTATGAATTACCTCAGGACACAATGGGGTATTCGCAGGAGCTATTCCCAGCCCAACAAACTTCCACCTATGAAAGGTCAATGGAGGAACAGCCAGAAATGTTGTGCCCGGATTCACAACCATTAACTGTGGGAAATGCACCGCGCACTGAAATACAAGGCGAGTCCGAGGAGGACTCGGAAACCCAAATCCCAGAGCAAGTTGGGCAGGAGGGGTTGCAATTGCAGGAGGTCGGCCGACAAGATCTGGAAGACGACGTTGGAGTGAGCTGCGCAGAGGTTGTTCTGGGGAGCTCTACTCCACGGCGGCGGCCCCCCACAATGACATATGACGAGTTTGAGGAGATGGAAGAGGAGGGTATGGACAATGTGGACAGAGACCCAGATTTTATTTGTGAACGAGAACATCGCCGTCGTAGCAGCAGCACAGATGAGTCTGTTGAAGAACCCACTGCTGCACGAGTTCGCCTTGTGCCACAAGGTAGGCGGCGCGCAATTTCAGGCACCACAAGCGTGGAAGTTAGAGTGAGAGGCAAAAGAGGAGGAAACAGAAATCGCCAGCAAGGAGGCAGGTGCTCCAAAGTCTGGGCTTTCTTTGAAGACTGCACTGAGGATGTTACCATGGCGATTTGCAAGGTGTGCAAGACTCGCCTGAGCAGGGGGAAAAGTATTAACAACCTCTCCACCACCAGCATGAGCCGCCACATGCTATCCAAACATCCCACTCTGTGGGCAAACGCGGCAGGACAGGGTACCAGCAACACTGCCTCCCTTGGGTTCACCAGACTCACCACCAGACCCGCCTCAGCAGCAGCAGTAGCCCAGCCATTGCGTGGTTCACAACATTCACAAACATCAGACGACGCTGACACTGTCACTTTCCGGAGTAGTGTTCTTGAGGTCTCCCAGTGTTCATCCAAACACAACAACCAACAGCCCTTCCGTGTGCAGCGCTACGGTTCAGTTGTCTGTGTCGGAGATGTTTGAGCGCAAGAGGAAATTGCCAGCAAATGACCCCCGGGCCGTGGCAGTAACAGCCAGCATAGCCAAGCTTCTGGCCTGCGAAATGCTGCCATATCGAGTGGTGGAGACAAACAGCTTCAAGGGCATGATGTCAGTGGCCATCCCACGTTACGTGGTTCCCAGCCGCTACCACTTTGCGCGCTCTGCAGTGCCTGAGTTGCATGAGCACGTGGTCAGCAAAATAACCCGAAGCTTGAAGAATGCCGTTGCCTGCAAGGTTCACCTCACCACTGACACTTGGACGAGTGCGTTCGGCCAGGGTCGATACATCTCCCTTACCGCGCACTGGGTGAACCTTGTGGAGCCTGGCAGCGATTCCTCACCTGCTACGGCGCGGGTGTTGCCCACGCCGCAAACAGCTGCACCGCCGTCCCTCCCACTGGATAACAACAGCAGCACCTACCTCTCTGACTCCTTCTCCTCCAACGCATCTCAAAGCTGTACCTCATCCGGAAACGCTAACCCAGCAGCAGTAGGATCGTGGAAGCAGTGCAGCACAGCTGTTGGCATGCGTCAGCAAGCGTTGCTGAAGCTGATCTGCCTTGGGGATAAGCAGCACACAGGGGAGGAAATTTGGAAGGGAATAAAGGAACAGACGGATTTGTGGCTGGCACCGCTGGACTTGAAACCGGGCATGGTTGTGTGTGATAATGGGAGTAATCTCATTCGCGCTTTAAGGTTGGCTAAGCTGACACACATCCCTTGCCTGGCGCACGTGATGAACCTAGTAGTTCAGCGGTTCCTGAGGACATACCCAGGCGTGGCCGATCTTCTGTTGAAGGTGCGTCGAGTGGCCAAACATTGTAGAAATTCCAGTACTGCTTCGGGGGCACTCGCCAAGATGCAGGAGCGCTTCAATCTCCCCCACCATCGCTTGCTGTGTGATGTCCCTACGCGCTGGAATTCTACGCTGCACATGCTAGCACGCTTTTGCGAGCAGAAGAGTGCAGTGGTCCAGTACATGACGGCGCAGTACCGAGGCGCATCCGGACAGCTGCCAAGCTTCTGTGGATCCGATTGGGCCAACATGTTGGACCTCTGCCAAGTCCTCCAAAATTTTGAGCAATCCACGTTGCTTGTGAGCAGTGACAACTCTTCAGTCAGCATTACCATACCACTGCTGTGTTTACTGAAGAGGTCAATGTTGAAAATCAAGGAAACAGCTGTCATGATGCAACTGGGGGAATCTGAAGGAGAAAACGATCAGCGTGATGGTACCAACATCAGGCCATCCGCCTCAGGGAACGCTGGCCCCAGCAGCTATGACGAAGAAGAGGAGGAGGAACAGCTGGAGTTGGAGCAGGAATTTCATGCCACCACTGACGAGGGCCAGAGCGGTGCACGTTGGACTTCCACAATTCAACGCGAATGGTCAGCAGAAGCAGACCAGGAGGAAAGTGACGACTATGATGCATCACAACAACTATCACAACGCTCACAAGAGGATGATGAGGATTCTGGTAGGACTCTGGCACACATGGCTCAATTCATGCTAGACTGCATTGAACGTGACCCACGCATTGTGCGCATTCTGGACAACACCAATTACTGGGTTTATACCCTTCTGGATCCACGGTACAAACACAATGTTCCAAAACTGCTTGAAGAAAGAGTCAGACAGGTCAAAATGGAAGAATACCAGCAGGCCCTTGTGGAGACTTTAGAGAGGAGATTGACATCCTCCCCCTCCTCTAGCCAGTTGTACGCAGACAGACTGACTTCCGCAAACCCAGGACGACCAGGAGGGCAGCAAACAACGCAAGCCGCAGCTAGTACCCAAAAGGGAACGGTATCGGCAGTGTCCTTGGAGTGGGAAAATTTTCTGACACCCATGCAGCAGCAGCCCACTGAACAGCAAGCGTGCAGATCCACCTCCAACACCGATCGCCTGGAGAAGATGGTCAAGGACTACATGTCAGATGACGTAGCTGTGTCGAACAATCCATCTGCACCCTTCAAATATTGGGTATCGAAGCTAGACACCTGGCACGAACTGGCAATGTACGCAATAGAGGTGCTGGCTTGCCCGGCAGCCAGCGTTATGTCGGAACGCTGTTTCAGTGCTGCCGGAGGCATCGTCACAGATCGGCGTATCCGCCTCTCTACAGAAAATGCAGACCGTCTGACTCAAATTAAAATGAATCAATCCTGGATTGGAAATGACTACGCAACACTCCAGGACCCCAACCAAGTAACATGACCAATGAACATCTGGGATGGTGTAGCGTTTCCGGTCCCTGTTTATTGAACCTCTCATCTGTATTACATTTATGACTGCATGGCGGCAAAAAGCATTGCTGCTATATCCGCACGCTTTTTGTCCTCATGCAAGGCCTGGGTTGTTGTGTCTCAAAAACCGTGGCCTTCTCCTCCTGCGCCTGCTCCTGTTCCATCACGTCTGCTGCTGCTGGGTTAGCGTTGCCGCGTGGTCCCTGTTTATTGAACCACTTATCTTTATTACA
This sequence comes from Hyperolius riggenbachi, assembly GCF_040937935.1. Taxonomy (NCBI): domain Eukaryota; kingdom Metazoa; phylum Chordata; class Amphibia; order Anura; family Hyperoliidae; genus Hyperolius; species Hyperolius riggenbachi. The sequence goes on along the minus strand of NC_090655.1, from coordinate 33,999,979 downwards.
TTTATGACTGCATGGCGGTACAAAGCATGCTATCCGCATGCTTCTTGCCCTCATGCAAGGCCTGGGTTGTTGTGTCTCACAAAGCGTGGCCTTCTCCTCCTGCGCCTCCTCCTGTTCCATCACGTGTGCTGCTGCTGCTGCTGCTGCTGGGTTAGCGTTGCTGGTCCCTGTTTATGGAACCTCTTATCTTTATTACATTTATGACTGCATGGCGGTACAAAGCATGCTATCCGCACGCTTCTTGCCCTCATGCAAGGCCGGGGTTGTTGTGTCTCACGAAGCGTGGCCTTCTCCTCCTGCGCCTCCTCCTGTTCCATCACGTCTGCTGCTGCTGGGTTAGCGTTGCCGCGTGGTCCCTGTTTATTGAACCACTTATCTTTATTACATTTATGACTGCATGGCGGTACAAAGCATGCTATCCGCACGCTTCTTGCCCTCATGCAAGGCCTGGGTTGTTGTGTCTCACAAAGCGTGGCCTTCTCCTCCTGCGCCTCCTCCTGTTCCATCACGTCTGCTGCTGCTGGGTTAGCGTTGCCGCGTGGTCCCTGTTTATTGAACCACTTATCTTTATTACATTTATGACTGCATGGCAGTAAAAAGCATGCTATCCGCACGCTTTTTGTCCTCATGCAAGGCCTGGGTTGTTGTGTCTCACAAAGCGTGGCCTTCTCCTCCTGCGCCTCCTCCTGTTCCATCACGTGTGCTGCTGCTGCTGCTGCTGGGTTAGCGTTGCTGGTCCCTGTTTATGGAACCTCTTATCTTTATTACATTTATGACTGCATGGCGGTACAAAGCATGCTATCCGCACGCTTCTTGCCCTCATGCAAGGCCGGGGTTGTTGTGTCTCACAAAGCGTGGCCTTCTCCTCCTGCGCCTCCTCCTGTTCCATCACGTCTGCTGCTGCTGGGTTAGCGTTGCCGCGTGGTCCCTGTTTATTGAACCACTTATCTTTATTACATTTATGACTGCATGGCGGTACAAAGCATGCTATCCGCATGCTTCTTGCCCTCATGCAAGGCCTGGGTTGTTGTGTCTCACAAAGCGTGGCCTTCTCCTCCTGCGCCTCCTCCTGTTCCATCACGTCTGCTGCTGCTGGGTTAGCGTTGCCGCGTGGTCCCTGTTTATTGAACCACTTATCTTTATTACATTTATGACTGCATGGCGGTAAAAAGCATGCTATCCGCACGCTTTTTGTCCTCATGCAAGGCCTGGGTTGTTGTGTCTCACAAAGTGTGGCCTTCTCCTCCTGCGCCTCCTCCTGTTCCATCACGTGTGCTGCTGCTGCTGCTGGGTTAGCGTTGCTGGTCCCTGTTTATGGAACCTCTTATCTTTATTACATTTATGACTGCATGGCGGTACAAAGCATGCTATCCGCACGCTTCTTGCCCTCATGCAAGGCCGGGGTTGTTGTGTCTCACAAAGCGTGGCCTTCTCCTCCTGCGCCTCCTTCTGTTCCATCACGTGTGCTGCTGCTGGGTTAGCGTTACCGGTCCCTTTTCCTGGAACCTCTTATATGTATTACATTTATGACTGCATGCCGACAAAAAAACATGTTACCTGTGCAAAGAAAACAGACATTTCCCGCATTTAAAAGACAGTTTTCCCTTTGAAACTTTAAAATCGATTTTCTCAAAAACTATAAGCTCTTTTTGCTAATTTTTTTTCCTCTTGTACCCACTCCCAAGGTGCACATACCCTGTAAATTTGGGGTATGTAGCATGTAAGGAGGCTTTACAAACCACAAAAGTTTGGGTCCCCATTGACTTCCATTATGTTCGGAGTTCGGGTCGAACACCCGAACATCGCGGCCATGTTCGGCCTGTTCGGCCCGAACCCGAACATCTAGATGTTCGCCCAACACTAGGTCCAAGCAAAATAAAAAAATGAGTTTCACTTACCTGGGGCTTCTACCAGCCCCATGCAGCCATCCTGTGCCCTCGTAGTCACTCACTGCTGCTCCAGTCCCCCTATGCCAGCTAGTTCTGCTTCTACCAGCCCCATGCAGCCATCCTGTGCCCTCGTAGTCACTCACTGCTGCTCCAGTCCCCCGCTGGCAGCTTGCCGACCTCGGAGGTTGGCGGGCCGCATTGCGTACATTTTTACGCATTCCCGCTAGTGCAGGAACATTAACACATACATTTTTTACGCATTACAGGTTCAATGCGTAAAAATGTACGCATTGAACCAGTAATACGTAAAAATGTATGTGTTAATGTTCCTGCACTAGCGGGAATGCGTAAAAATTTACGCAATGCGGCCCGCCAACCTCTGAGGTCGGCAAGCTGCCAGTGGGGGACTGGAGCAGCAGTGAGTGACTACGAGGGCACAGGATGGCTGCATGGGGCTGGTAGAAGCCCCAGGTAAGTGAAACTCATTTTTTTATTTTGCTTGGACCTTCCCTTTAACCTCCTTGGCGGTAACCCCGAACGTAGTTCGGGGTAAGCCGCCGGAGGGTGCCGCTCAGGCCCTGCTGGGCCGATTTGTTTAATTTTTTTTTTTGCTGGACGCAGCTAGCACTTTGCTAGCTGCGCCAGCACACTGATCGCCGCCGCCCCGCTCACGATCGCCGCTATCAGTCACGCCGCAGGCCCCCCCCCAAACCCCGTGCGCTGCCTGGCCAATCAGTGCCAGGCAGCGCCGAGGGGTGGCCCGGGACTCCCAATGACGTCCTGACGTCGGTGACGTCATCCCGCCCCGTCGCCATGGCGACGGGGGAAGCCCTCCAGGAAATCCCGGAGATCGGAGATCGACGAAGGCGATCGAAGAGGGCGGGGGGATGCCGCTGAGTAGCGGCTATCATGTAGCGAGTCCTGGGCTCGCTACATGATATAGGAAAAAAATAAATTAAAAAAAACTGCTGCGCTCCCTCCTGGCAGATTTTTTTATACCGCCAGGAGGGTTAAGAGGTGTTCACATACAGTGGGATGCGAAAGTTTGTGCAACCTTGTTAATCGTCATGATTTTCCTATATAAATCGTTGGTTGTTACCATAAAAAATGTCAGTTAAATAGATCATATAGGAGAAACACACAGTGATATTTGAGAAGCAAAATTAAGTTTATTGAATTCACAGAAAGTGTGCAATAATTGTTTAAACAAAATTAGGCAGGTGCATACATTTGGGCAGAAAGAAATGAAATCAATATTTAGTAGATCCTACTTTTGCAGAAATTACAGCCTCTAAACTCTTCCTGTAGGTTCCAGTGAGAGTCTGGATTCTGGTTGAAGGTATTTTGGACCATTCCGCTTTACAAAACATCTCTAGTTCATTCAGGTTTGATGGCTTCTGAGCATGGACAGCTCTCTTTTTAACTCACACTACAGATTTTCAATTATATTCCGGTCTGGGGACAGAGATGGCCATTCCAGAACATTGTACTTGTTCCTCTGCAGGAATGCCTTAGTAGATTTTGAGCAGTGTTTAGGGTCGCTGTCTTGTTGAAAGATCCAGCCCCGATGCAGCTTCAGCTTTGTCACTGATTCCTGGACATTGGTCTCCAGAATCTACTGATACTGAGTGGAATGATGCGTCCCTCTTTGACAAGATTCCCAGTCCCTGAACTGGCCTCACAGCCCCGCAGCATGATGGAACCACCACCATATTTTACTGTAGGTAACAGGTGTTTTTCTTAAAATGCTGTGTTGTTTTTCCTCCATGCACAATGCCCCATGCATCACACACTTTCTGTAAATCCAATAAACTTTGTTTCACTTCTCAAATATCACTGTGTGTGTCTCCTATATGATATATTTAACTGACATTTTTTATCGTAACAACCAACGATTTATACAGGAAAATCATGACGATTAACAAGGTTGCCCAAACTTTCGCATCCCACTGTATTCTGGTCATGCATCATGCCTAGTGATGTGAAGTCCTGAACAGGTCCTGAAGTCAGTGAACAGGTCCTGAAATAAACAGGTCCTGAAATGAAACTCATATGATATGTCTGAACAGTCTTAAGCCTTGTACATATTCCAGATGGTTCTCAGATGAGGTGGTCAGTCTGGGCCGCCTACTGAGAATCTAGCCGGTGTACAGCTGACCCTAATCGCCCACAGTGCACCGGCAAGCAATCTGTCTAGCGGACCATCATGGTTAAGCATAGGCTGAGGGTATTCTATTCACCCTTGCTACTCTGCTATGCATTGTGCTATAGCCTATAGGCTAGCCACACGTGTTTACTGCCTTGAGATTAACTGTTGCCCAAGGGATCAAGTCCTGATCTCTGCCCTGCAAAGGCTATCATTCATAAAAGCATGTTTGGAAAAAAAATCTGGGTGGGAAAATACCGCATTCGGTATTTTAGACCTTTGTGTGCTAATTCATAAACATTTTCACAGCTGTCTTTGAAGTTCGGTAAATTACCACAGCCCATTGAGCGGTACAGCAGAAGTGTGGCATTATCTCTCTTTTGTTATAAGCTGTAATTATTGTTCCCTGCACAGACTCGCACAGACTTCGGTTCCCTGCACAGACTCAAACAGACTGACTCTCACAGGCTTCGGCTCCCTGCACAGACTCACAGAGACTTCCGCTCCCTGCACAGCCTACTTTGTTCTTATCCGCATGCTTATTGCTTCCTCCAAGCAAGCGGTATTCTCTGTCCCAATACCACCTGCTCTAATCTTTATGAATTGACATTTACTGACATGTGTTGAGATAATCACCGCACAAGGCGGTAATTTGCCTCACTGCTCGGTAATTTGAGCGTTTCATGCGGTAACAGCTTTTATGAATTTACATTTTGCTAAGTGCTCGGTAAAGTCAGCTGTTTTCAGCATTACCGCATGCGATAATGCTTTATAAATGATAGCCAAAAGCTCAAATCTCAGATAGTTCTTCAGATCTGCATTTGATTTGGGTAGGTGGGAATTTGGGGCTGTTGTGTCGGTTAGGCATAGGTTGCTGGGTATGTTAGGGTTAGGCATAGGTTGCTGGGTCTGTTAGGGTTAGGTTTAGGTTGCTGAGTCTTCGGGTTAGGTATAGGTTGCTGAGTCTGTTAGGGTTAGGCACAGGTTAGGAGGTTCCTTAGGGTTAGGCATCAGTTTGGGCATTGGTTAAGGTTAGGCATTGGTTGGAGGGGTTGGTTTGGGTCAGGCATCAGTTGAGGGGGGGGGGAGGTGATGGTTAGGGTTAGGAATCGATAGTGGGAGGGTTCAAGTGAGAACGTGGTCAGGTTAGGTGATAGTAAAATTTTCACCGTCATTTTACTAAGAGTAGAATATCTGTCATTTTACCGATATTCTACTAGCGGCTATACAGTGCAAAAATTATCACTGCAAGCTTTTTGCATGTACGCTCTCACCAGCATTTAACACTGAGTACATAAATTCATGACTCTGATCCTGGGCATTTCAGCCTTCTGCCTTGTACCCATGTTTTTGTATTGGGAAGTGTATGGGTAAAAATAAGGTAACTGCGATGGCACACTAATCTCTTTCAGATAAAGGGGCATATTCACCAAATTCACAGCAATGCACTATTTGTGCACAGCAATTTTACCACAATTGCGTGAATATACCGAAATTGAGACTATTAGCGATTCTGTATTGTTCCACACAGCAGAGCAGAATGACATTTTTTTTATTTATTTTTTAACGTACAACAGATATCTTTCCTTCTCTGCTGAGTGAACGCAAACCCATCACCCACATTTAATTAACTTGTTCAAAAAAATTCCTTGCTGACCAGTCACACTCAGATGCTAATTGAGCACCAAAAGTTCTTTTCACCCAGAGGAAGCTAGCTCCTAGCAGGAGACCAGCCGAAGCGGCACCGCTGGGGAACAGGTTTAAATGCCTACGGTTTTTAATTTCGGTCTGTTAAATAAAAACCGTGTATAGCACAGCTATGAAATTAGTATAGTCTTATTCATTAAAATCTGCTCAATGTGCTGATATAAAATTCATAACAATAACTTGTCCTGTTATTGGTGTACGACCCTCCTTTCGATCCCACTCAGCCTAACGCACTCATGCGAGATGTCATATTAATCGGTATTTTATGACAATTATGAATCTGCTATCTACCCAAATATGACATGTATAGTTTATGAGTTACAGTATTTTACAATTTAAGCTCAAAATTGTCCTAGGAGGAGGTGGACTGTCATTGATGGGTAATTGAGAAGGGGCAGGCGTTGCCACACCCCCAAACCAGCTTCATCAAAAGCACATTGCCAGCAGGCGGACTTCAGTCCTCCATTTTAACATCATCTGGATTACAGCTTGACCTGCTGCTAACCAGAGGACCCCCCCCAGCAGCCATCTTGGAACTGTAACATCTGCTTGGATTACAAAATATACCTAAAGGCCTATGATTCTGAAACCAAGGACTTTGCATTTCTTGTCCCAGAAGGAAATATCCCCACACAGACTGCATTTCGGCGAAGTAAACCTTTTCACAATTATTCCCTTTTATTTTAACCTTTGTGTGTATATGTTAATTAGTGTATGTAAATGTGTGTAATGCATTTTTGTTATTAAACGTTTAAAAATTGTTTAGCGGTTATGACCTGTTGCTGAACATACACAATCGTACTTACTCCTCCGAAAACGTTACCTTGTGTTCTAGAGTATCTTGTATTTATAACTCGTATGCTTGAATCGGGAACAGATAAACAGGTCTGGCGCTGATCCCTGCATACAGCTAATCGTTAACTTACAGTGTTCGCAGTGTGCTAATATATTTACAGGGGTGGCAAGCTTTTGAATTGCACATGTGTAGTGAATCCTTTGGAGTCAGGACGCTCCTCTTGGCTAGTCGGTTCATAGACTGCGAATCCACATATGAGCATCTATGCGCAAAGCGACAGCGAGACTGGGTTTCTGACTCTGAGTGATTGACCCAATCAAGGACCGGCCCGTGTGGTCTGACAGTCATGTCCTGTCACGTTACCCAGAGTCTAAACTTTTATCTTTGTTCTCAAACAAACTTCGAGGTCAGGGTAACCTATTAACATAGGTTTACAGTACTATAAAGCACCCTGGCCTTTTTCTGTCAGCACGCCAAGTAATAGCTTTCTACTACTTCAGTGAACACTGATTTTTACACTAATATTGGCACAATGTAAAAATAACATAAAAACAGCACCTCTTATTGTGAAATGTTTTTAACTTATGGGATTTATTTATGCTGTTAGCTGTCAAGCACAAGCTCTGCTCATTCCCAGCTCACTCTGGGTGGTGCTTACTTGCCAGAGTAACTGACCTATCAGTGGACAGGAATTCTCACACACCACTCGTATGAATACCAAAGTACCTGAAACAAATTCGTGAAGGTATTCTTGAAAGGTGTGTGCGTGCGTGTGATTCTCTGGTTTTTCTTTATTTTCAAAAAAGTGTTTAACTTACCTGGGGCTTCTGCCAGCCCCCTGCAGTCTCCCTGTGCCCACGCCGTCACTGTACGATCCTCCAGTCCCCCGCCTCAGCTAACTTTCGGGACCTCCAACTTGCAAGTCGATGGCCACTGCGCCTGCACAGCCCTGGACCCGCACGGCCTTATTCGCGCCATGCACAGGCAAAAATATGATAAAACCCCTACTGCGCCTGCGCAGGATGCTCTCAGCAAGGGAACGAGGATGTGCACAGCTAGGGTTGCGCAGGCGTAGTGGCCATCGACTTGCGTTACCGAAAGTTAGCCACGGTGGGGGACCGGAGGATAGTTTAGAGATGGCGCAGGCACAGGGAGGCTGCAGGGGGCTGGCAGATGCTGGCCACGGTCGACGTCCGAGGAGTGGATCATTGAGCATGTGAGATATGCGTGCAAATTTATGCGATCTTGTACATGCATTTCTTTTTATTTATTTATTATTTAATACAAGTTGTCCGGCAGCCTTGCTGGCCTACATGCAATAAAGGCGGGTGGAAAAAAGGGCGCTGATTGTTTTTATTAATATTTCTGAAATGTTCTAGCCTACATTTTTAAGTGTATCCAGGATAATTAATCTAGAAAGTGAAACAAGTGCTCTATAGTGTAATACCCTCTTTAAAGTCGACCTGAACTCTTGCACAGGACAAAAGGAAAACATAACAGAAATGCACCCTGTATATATTTAGAGAGTTTAGCCTGTGTAATTCACCCTCATTTGTGTCTAATCACTACTTGTAATTTGATCTCCCCCTGTGTCACATGACTGCCTGTGGCAGATACGCCCATTTAAAAGTACAGGCTGTAAACAATATGTCTGCTTCCATGAGTCAGGAAGTAGAAACAGTGCAGATTTATTTTAAGATTTGTATCAGCTGTAACAAAGACATTTTTTAGTTTTTTTTGTTTAAAGGTTATTATGCTGTTGTGTATATTTTAGAGCAGAGAGGAGTTCTTAGTTCAGGTCCACTTTAATATGACTCAACTTGTGCCAATCAATATATGTACAGAAAATTAAAAGATTCAAGCATGTATCTCAGTCACAAGTTGCTGCTCCGAACTCTGAACCGAACCATATCGGCAGAAGTGGGCTCTATCTGCTGTAGGAGAAAGGTGAAGCTCTCTGTGAGCTAGCTCCAATTGGCATAAAGGTCTAGAGGCTAGCCATCTGACCTATTGAAATATGCCGGTGGCTTGTATAGCCAGAAAGTGATCTATCTCTTGGTCAAATCTGCCCATCCTCACTAGATCTATGGGCATCTTTACTGCAGCTACACTGAGTAAGGTTCTGAATATTGTGGGAGAATATGCAACAACAACATTTACCTTGCCAGCTGTTAAGCTTCACAGGGAATACTGTTAACCTTACCACAGAGGTGAGAACTTCCTAGAGCACAGGGTATGAATGACCACGGGTCTTCACCCTAAGGCCCACTGGGGCCAAAAGGACTTCGCTGCCTAGTGCCCACCAGGTTGTGCTCCAGGTAGCCCTAACAGTGGTTCAGAGAACAGCAACACTGCAATGTGGAGAAGTAAGGTACCAGACCAGCAGGCAATACCGTGGTCGAGATGGTTCTGGGGTCAGGGCTGGCAGAGTTCAATCAAAACGGTAAGACTATCCGAGGGTCGAGGCAGGCAGAGTTCAGGCGTAACGATATAACAGGCACAGGTCAGGGCAGGCAGAGATCAAGCGGAGTCAGGAACAAGCCGAGGTCAACAACAGAAATCAATCAGGATATAAGCGGGCAGAGACACAGGCTATTCCCAGCAAGCTGCACGAACTGACAGCAATGATGCTCAGGACTGGCAGGTTTAAATAGGCCGCTTGGCGCCAAAGGCAGGACGCCACGCATGCGTACAAGCGGATGCATGGATGCATTGCGCATGTGTACTATTGTCCGCATGACGACGGCCACGCGCGTCCGCACCTGTGCAAACTATACAGCGTGGTGATGTCACGCCGAAGGGCGTAACCCCATGCGAAACACACAGTAAATGCCGGCCCTTCCTGCGCGCGCGCGAGAGTATGAACTGATCCCTGGGACAAACCAGCAGGAGGTTGGTGAGTATGACACCAGCTCTAGAGATGTTCTAACTGGAATACTAAAATTTCTAATTCTGCTTAGTCAGGCTAATCTAGTGGTGTATGGTTAAAAGTTCTAATTAAAAAAAAACAACACCAAAACTAAAGTACCAGGTTAAAAGAAAATTGGCAGAAGTTAAAGTTGTCCCCTAAATGTCATCTATGAAACACTACAAACCACACATAGAGTCATAGGATGCAGGAAAACACTCATATGCTCTGTGCTGATTAGGAGTTAACAATAGGCAATTATCTTCTCCTGGTGGTGGTTGTGGGTCTCCCAATGGATCACCCTCTGAAACAATAGCTTTCCTCCTCAGAGGCTCTGATCTAGTGTATCTTTGAGAAATAAAAGTAATTATGTTTGAAAACATTTAAGCTTGTTTTTGTCTCACAATGCCACTGAGAATTGAGCATCGGGGAGTTATAAAGATATTTATTGTTCGGTGAGGTAGGCGGTAAAAATCATAAGGCTCAAGTACACGTTCAAGGTAAATTGCAGTGTTTTCATAACCAACATAAAATGAAGGGTATAGAAAAACAATTTTGTTCCAAAAATCGTGCAAAACACAACTTCTGTATTTATGCCAGGGTTAGAGGTAAGAGGCCTGATCATGTTTTAAACAATTTTATGCAAACTTTCTAGGCAGGCACGGGAAGTTTGGGAAAGCCATAGTTGTCGAACTCCAGTCTTCAAGGGCCATATCCATGCCAGTGTTGAGACAGAGAAATGAAGAAATGTGTTCTACTTGA